>NC_079315.1:81105408-81307908 GCF_029931775.1 Euleptes europaea
AGGTTTCTTGAACAGTTGCACGTATAACAGTTTGATTTTTTTTAAGCTACAGTAAAGTACCTCAGTAAGATTTTGTTCTGTCACAGGAAAGAAGGGATGTAATATTCAGAAGTTCCATTCATGTTTTATTATAGCTCCAGGGTACCAGAATCTGGAGCAGTTCCAGAGCATGTTTTACTTGGGGCACACGGTAATCTAGGTAGAAAAACTGCTGTGAAGGACTCTGTTAGGCCTTTTGTTCATTGTGAATAAAGTTATACCATGTTTACATAAGAAGACCTTTTGCATCTTGAGTGATTGCAGCATTTTAAACTGTGCATAGGGCAAATGTTGTGAAATTGTTTTGCAGGCAGGTCAGAAAGGGAGATAGACAAGCAGCCCTCAGTACCGCATCTTGAGGGATACCTATGTTGTACCTATATAGAACAGCATGTGAACATGGGAGATAAAACTCACATGGGATCTAGATTAGAAGCCCTAGAAAAACAAATGAAATGGGCCAAGTTTGCTGTAAGCTGTGTAAACAAAATGTAGAGATGTGTAGCCTGAGACATTTTGCAAGCCTTATTTAAACTCTTTGCTTTCTTCAAAATACAAGATCTATAAGTTCTATTGTTCTGACCTCAAGCTTCGGCTGGTCTCTCCAAGAGTCAGGATTTACCCTATAGGTGGGCACTGAGCAGGGTCTGGGCTTCAGGAGCAGGCAAGGAATGGAGCAGGCAGGATCTGGAGTAGGGTTGCCAGGTCCCCTCTGGCCACCAGTAGGGGATGGGGAGGCAGGGTTGCCGATACGGATTGGGAAACTCCTGGATATTTGGGTATGGAGCCTGGGGAGGACAGAGACCACAGTGGGGTACAATGTCATAAGATTTATCCTCCAAAGCAGCCATTTTCTCCAGGGGAACTGATCTCTGTAGTCTGGAGGTGAGGTATAATTCTAGGGGGGTCCCCAGGTCCCACCTGGTAGCTGGCATCCCTAGTCTGGAGTAGTCAAGGTCTGCAGCCAGATCTAGCAGACAAGGGCTGTGGCCTTGCAAGCTGGTTGATCCAGAAAGGCTGCCTTTCCAGAGCCCACCTTAAGTAGGCTGGGATGTATTTGAGTCCAGCTGTATCACCAATAGTTACAATTGAAAAAACACTTGGATTGCAATTAATAGTTATTCAACAGAAGCAATCTCTATGGCTTATAATTACTATAAATATGAAAATACACCAATGAAACTAGTATAAATGAAATATTGTATTAGTCTTTTGTTCCTTCACAAAGACAAATAATAGCATAAAAATCAAAGTATTTAGGACCAGATACAGACAGGCTTCCGGTAAATGTCCTGTTTCATACTATTTTTCATCAGTACAAAATAATAGTCCATAAATAAAGTATATCCCTCTGTTCTTCTTCTTTAATTTCTTTCTTCTTTTTTTCAGATCCCTTTACTGAAGAATATTGAAGACTTGCTGCTCTATGGCTATCCCACGATGCTTCTATTCTAATCAATTAAATTCATCATTGTTAAAAACTTGTGTCATTGGATATTATTTAAGTTAGTGCAAAATATGATACGCACAACATATAAACACATAAGTACTTACTGACAACTTTCCAAGTCTAAAATATACATCCAGATGACTTCATAAGTCAATAAGTCAATTCATAATGGAATACAGGGTAGAGTTGGGTATGGTATTTATAGAAATGCTGTTCAATTTGCAATTAAGGTTACATCCGATTCACAAAAAGGCTGAGTAGTCGCACGCCGAGTTTAATCCATGCGGGATCATAGTTAGGGCTGCTGATTCGGTTCGGCCCGAATTGAAAAACAGCCGAATTTCCCCTGATTCGGTGGTTTTTAGTTCGGGATGAGCCGAACTCAAAAATGGTGGGCAACCAGGGGGGCCGAATTCAGCGAGTTCGGGAGTTCACGAATAAATCCGGCAAATTCGGCCGTCAGTAAGCAGCATAACCGTCAGTAAGCAGCAGTCTCCTCCCCCGGCCAAGCGGTGGCCAAGCTGGGTCTTCTTCTGGCCAATCAGTCAGGATTGAGTACTGGAGGAATCAGCTGATGTGCGGCCCGGCCGGGGAGAGAGAGAGAGAGGGAAATCTTCCTGTGTGTGTGTGTGGGGGTGCTTGTGCACATTCACTCCTTTCTGTGGCTGCAGGGGGCGTATTTTTGGGGGTACAGACACAAAACTTTCAGCAAAGATTCAGACAAGCCTTCTTAAGAGACCACCCAAGTTTTGTAAACATTGGGTCAGGGGGTCCCGAGATATGGGCTCCCCCCTTTTTTCTTTCCATGGCTGCAGGGGGCACATTTTTGTGGGTACAGGCCCCAAACTTTCAGTGGAGCTTCAGATGAGCCTTCTTAAGATACCCCCCAAGTTTTGTAAATATTGGGTCAGGGGGTCTCGAGATATGGGCTCCACCCCTTTTCCCTCCCCCCTTTTCCATTTCCGTGGCTGCAGGGGCGCTTTTTTTTGGGAATACAGCCCCCAAACTTTCAGCATAACTTCAGACAATCCTTCTTAAGATACCACCCAAGTTTTGTAAAGATGTGTTCAGTGGGGGCAGAAATATCGGCTCCCCCCTTTTCTCTTTCTGTGGCTGCAGGGGGCGCATTTTTGGGGGTGCAGATCCCAAACTTTGAGCGGAGCTTCAGACAAGGCTTCTTAAGAGACCACCCAAGTTTTGTAAACATTGGGTCAGGGGGTCCCGAGATATGGGCTTTCCCCTTTCCCCTATTGGGATGAATGGATCAGCTGATCCTGTGCATCTCCAGAGCAAAACGTCCCGTGACTAATTGGAATCATCTTGGATTACAAGTCCTCCCCAGCCCCTCCTGATGGAACAGAAGACAGCCACAGTAAGACCCCTTTGGGGGCTTTAATCTATAATTTTTCTCCTGTGTGTGTGTGTGGGGGGGGGAAGCAGAGTCTGTGTGTGTGTGGGGAGGGAGCAGTTTCTGTGGGTGGGGGGGAAGCCAAAGGGGGCTTTTGCCGGTTCTGCCTGGGGGGGTGTTCCCCTCGAGTCTCTCTCTTCCTGGTTTGAGGGGGGGTTTCAGTTGTGTGTCTTCAGGTTTTCCCTCATTCATAAGAGCGGTTAGGTCTATTTGGATGCTTGCTCAAAACTTGTTTTCAAATGGTGACTTAAAGAATGCATTTGGAGTCCGATGCAAAAAAGGAAATTCCACCCCTGCTCATTATGCATAGCTAGCTGCCTCTGTCTCTTTCCATGGTTTGCAAACTCCCAGGTGTCAGGTGTTGCTTTGCACAGTTGCAAAGGTGTTGCTTACAAGGTTGTGTTGCTTTTGCAGTCGTGTTGCTTGCAGTTGTGTTGCAATGCTTTGCAAACTTATCAGCTGTTTGTCGGGGCTGGGAGCTTTGTGCGTGGGCGGCAAGCTCTGCTCAGAGATGCACATTAAGGGTGGGGGGACCCCTTTCGGGGCCCATATCTCGGCCCCCCCTGACCCAATCTTTACAAAACTTGGGGGGTCTTTCAAGAAGCGTCCTTTGAAGCTCCGCTCAAAGTTTGGGATCTCTACCCCCAAAAATGCCTCCCCAGAGCCACGGAAAGGCATGGTTGTGTTTTTAATGGCTTTATTCGGCCAAATTTTTTTCCCGAACTTTGAATTCCCGCCGAATTGCACGGACCCGAAGGGGGGGAGTTTGGACTTCGGCATATCCCGAATCTAAATGGGCCGAATTCAGCTGAATCCGAACTATACCGAATTATAAAGTAATATTCTCTCTGGCTTAAAATCTTATCCACATTTTCTTTATTAAATGGTCTTTTCTGATATTGCCAGAGGTGAGGGCCCTGCCCTTCGCCAGCCCCGAGCAGAAGCCGCTGGGCAGCGGGTGGGCAGGCAGCGCAGGCAGCAGCAATGCTGAAGGCATTGCACGGCCCGCATGGGGGGCGGCGGTGGCTGGATGGGGCGGGCCGACTCAGCGCTGCCTTGGCGGCCTCCCGGAGCCATCAGGCCTGCCTGCCACAGCCTGCCTGCTCCGCTTGCTCCGCATGCCTGCCTGGCGCCGGCTCGCACCCTCGACGCGCAGACTTGCTCGCCTTTGAATCGAGCTCTTCTTTCACCTTTTGCCAGCCGCCCGGCCGGCCCCGGCCCATGTGGGGAGGAGGGGGCGCTCGGAGGAGAGAGCCCGGCCCTGCCCCTGACACCTCCCACTCTCCCCTCCACACCGAGAAGCGCCACCATCACCTCCTGAACTTGGCCAGCAGCTTCCCGCGCTCCTGCTCTGCAGCAGCTTTTTGAAGGCGGGAAAAGCGGGGGACGCCGAACCTGCCGAATTTTTTCCGCAGTCCCCCCAAACTTGTGGAGTTCGGGATTGCGTTTTCTTGCCTTTGTTTTGTTTGGCTCCATCCAAACCGGAAATTGCCGAACCAGGGGGAATTCGAACCAGGGGAAACCAGGAACCGAATCAACAGCCCTAATCTTCATTTCATTGAAAGAGAGTAAGTCCTAAATTCACCTTCAGCTTTTCCTGAAACAACATGCAGGCTATATTGTTGTTGTTTTCCATACCCTGCCTAGACTTCTGGACCTCAAGTGGGCCATTAACTGGCAGATATGTTCTCAAGAATCCTTTTCCTTTTGCATTAAGCAAGCACCTTCAGTTATCAGAAACCCAGAAAGAGTGATGACATAATCACAGACCAAACTTAGAAAAATATCCTTTTTGAAAAATGGCAAAAAAATATGTCAAAATTACAGTCAACTATAATTTGATCAGGGGTGATCATGCCAACATCTGAATTAACATTTTATGTCATATCTCCACCCAACCTTCTTCCTGGAAGAGCAAAGAGCCAAAGATTCTCCCAGATGTCCAGAGGGATGAGCAACCCACTCCTTCAGGACAAATACGCCTAGTATTACTTGCCCTGGTTGCTTGCTAACAAAGGTGTATGGCTGTTCCCTTCACCTTTCATCACAGAAGCATGAAAGAACAGGAGCTGGAGCAATGGCAAAAATAACATCTAAAGACTGAGAAGGCATTTTATACTATCCTCTGAATCTTTCATCATTCAATACTCCTAGGGTTGCCAACCTCCAGGTGGTGGCACGCGATCTCCTGCTATTACAACTGATCTCCAGCTGATAGAGATCAGTTCACCTGGAGAAAATGGCTGCTTTGGCCATTGGACTCTGTGGCATTGAAGTCCCTCCCCTTCTTAAACCTTGCCCTCCTCAGGCTCCACCCCAAAAACCTCCCGCTGGTGGCGAAGAGGGAGCTGGCAACCCTAAATACTCCATTAAAAAAATATTTATTTTATCCTACTTCTTCTCTCTTGAATTTGTTAATAAATATTTATTTATCCCTGGAAGAAGCCCAATCTGTATGTGAATGGGTATGTGTATGTTAAATGTTTGTGACTTTTAAAATGCAGATTCTTCATATGTGGTAGCAGAAGTGCAGGGTAGAACCTTATTCAATGAAATAAATAATTGGATCTGTCTTGATTTCCATGCATCTGTTTCATGGTTATCCTGGAGCAGGAATTTTTTTATTATTATTTTACTTCTGCTAGCAAGCATGATATAGTATAATGATGCCTGCACTCTTACAACTAAGGATAAGATAATTTCTACCATCCCATGTTCTGTTGTTCCATAAATTTGTTCTATGCCAAGCTCCATTTCTGAGCATGCCCAGCATTTAGGTTTCTCAGTTCATTTTCATCTTTCTCCCTGTACGTGACACATATGTGAGGCATGCGTGCACTGAATGTTTCCCTGTCAAGATGGTGGATGTAATGGAAGATGCCTTCCAAGTGCTGCATAAGAATCTGCACTTTCCGTCCAGACTGAAGTGGAAGGGCTGCCTCAGTACTCGCTGGTACCAATATTGGGTGGTTTGCTGTTAACTGTCCAGATGCCAGTTATTGGAAACTACACTATCCACCTCTCCTTTTTTTTGGGAGGCTGCCTCCAGACTCCTCCATTCACTCACAGCAGCATTATTGCAGCAGGTGGGAGACTGATGAGGACTGGTATGGGTTGCTTCACTGAATGGATTACTCACATGTTAAGAAAAATGGGTTTGAGGAAAGCAGAGAGGAAGATTGATAATGAGGGCTTTGGGTACGTAATGAATAAGGATGCCTGAGGACCTCAGATTGGCACCCTCACTCAAAATAAGTTCTCTCCCCCTTCTCCAAACATTCAACAGTGCCAAGGATTGGCTGGCATATGCCATTTTGCAATGCATTGTTACAGTTGTCCCCTTCTCAAAACCATTTTCTGCCCAATGAAAAAGATCAGCTTTCCAAACTGGTTGTGTCTCACTTGAGGATGATCTATCCAATCAGGAACATTTACTTCTGTTTAATGGGAGTATACTTCCTGAAGACATGCATCTCCATGGCTATGCAATTCTAATAGTCTGGATCAATGAAGTTCCAGACCTAGAACTTGAGATGTAATGAATGAGGGTTTTCTTAGCCATAGTCATGCACTTCTTCAGGAAATATAGAACATTTTTTTAATAGAACAAATGCTACCACGGCTCTGCAACCAGTCTTCAAGGTAATCTGGTCTGCAACCAATCTTCAAGATAATCCAAACAGAGGTGTAACAAAAAGCAGATATTTCCAACAAGGTTGGTTTGTGAACTTCTCAGCAGCACCCTGGGGATGAATTGCTGGGGGTAAAAAACTGATCTATTCCCAACCATAGGCATCCAGATCGCATTGGGAAACTTACATGCAGGGCAACATTACCCTGTTGGTTTTCCCCCAGCAAATGGGGCAGGGAGAGAAAAAAAAGAAAAGTAAGTGTGTGATGTTATTATATGAGTCCTGTCAAAGTGCATGTATGAAAGAAAATGAGATGCCTTTGTGTATTGTTTTCACTGAGGTGTCTCTGTCATGTTCCCCAGCTCTGGATAAACGTTTTCTAGAAATCCTTGTACTTACTTAATTTATTGTTCATATAATGCATTTCATATTTGACATAACCTGTATTGTGAGGCTTCACTCACTTTCTTAAGGTATCTGCTATGTATATAGGCCATTTCATGATTTTTTATTGTGGCATAAGAGTCTGGATTGCGCTGACCTGTCAGAATTGGAACTCATCTGTGGATGATACTGCTTAGGAGTAAGGGGTTGTAAGAACATTGCAGCCTCTTAAGGACATGAACAGGGCCTTTGCCAACTCCTGACCCACTAGGCAGCTTTAGATCCCATAACTTTGGCTTTAGATCCACCAGGCTTGACCTATCTGGTGGAAGTTACACAACCGACTGGACTGGGTTTTAAATGCGCCCACAATTTGGTGGTACTACCCACCACTGCCCTTACAATTTTTAAGGGGAAATCCTTCTATTTTTTTTATAAAAGAAAATGTAACAAGCTAATATATTTATTAATATTAGAAAGATTAAATGAGAGTTTCCATCTAGACATTAGGAAGAATTTTCTAACAGTTAGAGAGGTTCCTCAGTGGAACAGGCTTCCTCGGGAGGTGGTGAGCTCTCCTTCCCTGGAGGTTTTTAAGCAAAGGCTAGATGGCCCTCTGTCAGCAATGCTGATTCTATGACCTAAGGCAGTTCATGAGAGAAAGGGCATCTTGGCCACCTTCTGGGCATGGAGTAGGGGGTCCCTGGGTGTGTGTGGGGAAGGTAGTTGTGAATTTCCTGTATTGTGCAAAGGATTTGACTAGATGACCCTGGTGGTTCCTTCCAACTCTGTGATTCTATGATTCTATGCTGTAGTGATTGCTATATAGATTGCAATTAGTTTTTAATATCTATATTATGACCATTTCTGCGAAGAGAAGACAACTGAATGGTACCAAAGAAACACTTTACAACAGTAAGCATGAACTGAGAGCAAAGGAACAAGGATCTGCAAAGCAAAGGGTCGTTACTCTGATGAGATATTTGTGCAGCAGTAGTATAAAAAGAACCAGATGATTGCAACTGTGTTGACACATTCCAGATGCACAGCTGCCGGTATATACAGGAACTCAAACTATATCTAAGTACCAGTGTTATCTGGAGCTTATTGCATTCTGCTTCTCTTTTCTGATAGCAGCACCCTGGACGCGTGGTAGGGTTGCCAATCTCCTGCTTTTACAACTGATCTCCAGCCGTTAGAGATCAGTTCACCTGGAGAAAATGGCTGTTTTGGCAATTGGACTCTATAGCATTGAAGACCCTCCCCAAACCCCGCCCCCCTCCCACCTGCGGCAGAGGGACCTGGCAACCCTAACAGGTGGGTTAGTTGATCTATGGAGACTATCAAGGGATCTCCAGTTCTCATAGCATTTGGATGGAATTCCATCACCTGGAATGATTGTAAACTTTTTCCCCCCAAAATACGTAAGCCAGAAAAAATCATGTATTTTAGAATTACGTTTCTTTTTTCTCTTTCAGCATGTTTAATTGTAGAGCTAGGAGCCCCGTGGCGCAGAGTGTTAAGCTGCAGTACTGCAGTACTGCAGTACTGCTCATGACCTGAGTTCAATCCCGACGGAAGTCGGTTTCAGGTAGCCGGCTCAAGGTTGACTCAGCCTTCCATCCTTCCGAGGTCGGTCAAATGAGTACCCAGCTTGCTGGGGGTAAAGGGAAGATGGCTGGGGAAGGCACTGGCAAACCACCCCATAAACAAAGTCTGCCTTGGAAACGTCGGGATGTGACGTCACCCCATGGGTCAGGAATGACCCGGTGCTTGCACAGGGGACCTTTACCTTTACCTTTTAATTGTAGAGCTACTGTATGCCTGGTTCATATGACTATGTACCAGGGGCATATGTAGAGATGTTTTTAAGTGACAGCTCCAGGTGACTAAATTCAGGCTATAAAGACATGTAAAGTTCAGGTTATCCTATTGAGAAACTAATGAGCAAGCAGTCAGTCACTGGGATAAAGCCATTTACTTCCTATTACTTTTCTAGTCCCCATTGTATGTACATCCTAAAATATAAAAACAAAGAAATAAAAGAAGCAAAACACGTGACTTAACTCTAGGCTTCCCGACTTGATTCTAGAATAAAAATTAAGTATTTCATTTGATAAAATCAAAAGGCGATTTGGTATTAAATTTCACATTTATAAATTCTATACTTTAAAATCAAACAAGCTCATTACTATGCACTCCCCTCCTTAGGAGTGGCAGGAGGAAACACAAATTTGTTAAGGTTTAAGCAACAATCTGCCCTGACCTGGATGGCCCAGGCTAGCCTGATCTCGTTAGATCTCATAAGCTAAGCAGGGTCAGCCCTGGTTAGTATTTGGATGGGAGACCACCAAGGAATACCAGGGTTGCTGTGCAGAGGAAGGCACTGGCAAACCACCTCTGTTAGTCTCTTGCCATAAAAACCCCAAAAAGGGGTCTCAATAAGTTGGCTCCAACTTGACGGCACTTTACACACACACACACACAAGCAAGAATCTGACCAGATGCAATGAGCAGAGAGAGAGCTTAGAGCTCAATCCACTTACCCTGCGAAAGCCACTTTAAAAGGAAGAAGGCTATGCAAATGCCTTCTTATGCACAGCTCGATTCCGTGGGGGCCTGCAGTGGAGTTCTTCCCCATAAACTGGGCCTGGAGTCTTCAGGATGAGCACAGCCCAAAAACTTCTCGACTCCCTACTTCTTGCATTCGGACGCTGCTAGTTTTGTTATATAAATGCAAAAGTACCATTTGGATTCTTCGATGTATATTTTTTTCCACAAATCATGTATAGGGCTTAGCACAGTCCTGAGGTTTACATATTTATTTTTACATTACTGCAGCATTACACAGTCTTTCCTCTACACCAACAGAAATAACTAGGTCTTGTAAAGCTTCCCAAGGTCATTGGCCTGTGTCTCTTCTTCTTCACAACAAAGTATCATTTTTCTTAGTTTCTTGTCAGTGCACCATGATATCCTTCACATCTGTCTGTGCCTTTGCTTTTATTAGCAGAAAATACTGCCCTAGCTTTAGTGTCATGTGTACTATAAAGACAGGATTTTCAGGAGATTTGACAACTCTCATATTTTCTGAAGTATTCTCAATGTAACAGAGAAACAGTTTATTACTGTTAAGTAGTGGCTGTCTCTCCTGCTTGAATAATGAAGTCCTCCAGGTCAATATTTTATACAATGATCCATTTAAGAAAGCATTCCTCTATAGCCCAGCACTAAAACAATGGGTGTCATAACATAGATCTATCCATTATCAATCTTAAAATCCAACCACAATCAATCCAATTCTTTGGGCTGCAAAAGTATAATATGTTACTGTGCTAAAGCCAGGGATTTTCTTCTTTTGAAATTGTTTATAAAGGAACATAATAAAGTTATTTACCGAGGCCAGCTCTGCAGTGCAAGGCAAAGAAGATTTAAGTTTGTCTGAAGAGGGCTTTTGGCTGCAAGTGATTTACATGTGTGCCTTGCAAACCTTATTTTCATAAATTGCAGCAACACAGGGCTTGGGGCAGTCAAAGCCCACCCAGTGCTGTGTATTTATATGGCTGTAACAAGAGACAAAAGAAAAAAATGTTCCGTTGCACAAAAAGAGGCATTAAAATAGCATGGACTTGTGAAGAAGCTATCATTTCCTTAGTTTATCCATAAAATGCAATAAAACAAGAGGAGTCACCACTCACTTTTTTTTGGTCCTGTTCACTGACTCTTCCTGCATAATCCTCATTATCCCTTTTGATAGAAACAAACCAAGTTAGAAGGAGTATACACAGTTCAAAACCCATCTTCCATATTTGTTTACCAAGCACAGAGTGTTTGTACTGAACTCCACAGGAGAGCGTTGTACCCAATAGGAACCTCAAGTGGAATAGAGCTCATGCAATAGAGTTTTCCACCTTTTGCACAGAGGCTTTATAAGGATATAAGGGATTTTTCTGCATACCCAGGGAGACCCCAGCTTTTACACACACAAAATGAAAAGTTTTTTTTTTAATTTACAAAAAAAAATGGAGATGTGGTACATGTACTTACATAGACACCACAACACAAGCAAAACAACAATGCCAACCATTGTCGGTGTTAGAACTGGACATTTTAAAACTAAAAAGGTCAGCAAAGGTGAGGGGAGAATGCAGCCACAGGAGATGGAGACAGACTGCTTTCACACACGTTGGATAATGCACTCTCAAGCCCTTTTGCAATAGTTTGAAACTGGATGTTCATGTCTCACACAGGAAACATCCATTTTTAAATAATTGCTGTAGTGCAGTGAGAGTGCATTATCCCGCAATGTGTGAAAGGAGCCAGTGACAGGAGAAGAGCAGGGTGTGGCAGCAGAAGTGAGGCAGGGGAGAAGAAGAGAAGGAGACCAGGAAAGCAGTGTTGGGAGGGTGCCACAAACAGGTGGTACAGAAGAAGTGAGGCACAGTGGGGAGAGAGGCAATGTTTCCTCTCCTGCAACTCCCTACAGTAGGGCTGTTGATTCGGTTCGGCCCGAACTGAAAAACAGCCGAATTTCCCCTGATTCGGTGGTTTTTAGTTCGGGACGAACCGAACTCAAAAATGGCGGGCAACCGGGGGGGGGGCGAATTCAGCGAGTTCGGGAGTTCACGAATAAATCTGGCAAATTTGGCCGTCAGTAAGCAGCATAACCGTCAGTCAGCAGCATTCTCCTCCCCCAGCCAATCGGTGGCCAAGCTGGATCTTCTTCTGGCCAATCAGTCAGGATTGAGTACTGGAGGAATCAGCTGATGTGCGGCCCGGCCGGGGAGAGAGAGAGAGAGAGGGAAATCTTCCTGTGTGTGTGTGGGGGGGTGCTTGTGCACATTCGCTCCTTTCTGTGGCTGCAGGGAGCGTATTTTTTGGGGTACAGACACAAAACTTTCAGCAGAGATTCAGACAAGCCTTCTTAAGAGACCACCCAAGTTTTGTAAACATTGGGTCAGGGGGTCCCGAGATATGGGCTTTCCCCTTTCCCCTTTTCCCTATTGGGATGAATGGGATCCTGTATGCATTTCCTCCAGAGCAAAACGTCCCGTGCCTAAATGGAAACGTCTTGGATTACAAGTCCTCCCCAGCCCCTCCTGATGGAACAGAAGACAGCCACAGTAAGACCCCTTTGGGGGCTTTAATCTATAATTTTTCTCCTGTGTGTGTGTGTGGGGGGGGAAGCAGAGTCTCTGTGTGTGGGGGGAGGGAGCAGTTTCTGTGGGTGGGTGGGAAGCCAAAGGGGGCTTTTGCCGGTTCTGCCTGGGGTGTGTGTTCCCCCTCGAGTCTCTCTCTCCCTGGTTTGAGGGGGGGTTTCAGTTGTGTGTCTTCAGGTTTTCCCTCATTCATAAAAAACTTCTCAGCTGATTGTCGGGGCTGGGAGCTTTGTGCGTGGGTGGCAAGCTCTGCTCAGAGATGCACATTAAGAATGGGGGGACCCCTTTCGGGGCCCATATCTCAGCCCCCCCTGACCCAATCTTTACAAAACTTGGGGGGTCTTTCAAGAAATGTCCTTTGAAGCTCTGCTGAAAGTTTGGGACCTCTACCCCCAAAAATGCCCCCCCAGAGCCACGGAAAGGCGTGGTTGTGTTTTTAATGGCTTTATTCGGCCGAATTTTTTTCCGAACTTTGAATTCCCGCCGAATTGCACGAACCCGAAGTGGGGGAGTTCGGACTTCGGCATATGCCAAATCTAAACGGGCCGAATTAAGCCGAATCTGAACTATACCGAATTTTTTTTAATTCAACAGCCCTACCCTACAGATTTATCCTTTGCAGCACCCTCAGGGCTTGGAGAATGACATCTGCTGGAACTGCCCCAGCCAACATTCTTTATCCTCCAAGGAAACAGATCCACCTTTGCAGACATTTTGGAGTAAGCTGAAACACTGCCGAATATTTTGTCATTGATCCTCACTTCTTCATTTGTATTTTTGCCAATAATTTTGTTTCCCTCTTTCCACTGTTAACGTTTTAGATTCATTTGTGAGTTTTTATGCACTTTTATAATACACTAAATACCGTTTGCATATACATAATATACTTTAACATGTAAAGCTGATTAATTTGTTGCATAAATTACATGGAAAAGAGAATACATTTTACAGGGGGAAATTTGGTTCAAGGAAAGAGAAAAATGGCTCAAAATGAATAATCATAGGTTCAATTTGCACAGATGGAATAAAATTTAAAGGGAGATTTTTGGGCTTGAAACAGCAGGAATGAGACTCTAAATCAACCCTTTTTTCTTCTGCTCCTGTCATTTCTAGGAGGGTTAATTGTGCTGTTATCAGTCATGAGGTGCCATAGTATTGTCACTTAGCATATTCAGAATCAGCATCTAGTGAATGGTGTTGTCATAACTTCAGACTTTTCTAGAGAATAGGAAACCTGTTTTCAAGTCTGGTTTCAGAACCGATAATATTCTATGGATTCTGATGGATCATCTGTTGACCAGGGACACATGGTTCTTTCAAGACTGCTGACACCCAATCCTCGTGATTTTTCAACAGTACTGAACATTTAGATCACCAATACATTTTGGTCTATTTACAGGACTTCACAGAAGCAAAGGATCTGGTTTTCTCTGGTTTTGCTCCTTCTGGTCTCGTGGTTGCACATGATTGTGATGCAGGATTTTACACTCAGAGTTTGGGAGTGAGATATGTTTATTTGCCAACTGATATGGAAGTGATACTCAACTTTCAACAGTTCATGGAGCTGGTGGATTGGATTAGGGTTAACAGGCTCAGGTTTAATTCCATCTTGATCTGCCTGGATTCTCTGGTCCACAGGCCAGGCTCCATGGAGAAAGCCCATCCCTTAACTACATATGGGGTTTCCTTGGTAAACAAAGCATCACACCCTTTATATTTCCTGGATAGCTAGTCTATTGGGTGATCCACATCATATCTGAGGTGGATTCTTGAAAAATAATGGCAATCTTTTTATCTTCTGGGTTTGTTTACTGCAATTCACTCCTCATGAGGCTGCCCTTGATCACTGTTCAGAAGCTTCAGCTGGTGCAAAACACGGCTGTTTTTAAAGGGTCAGTATGGGGGCATCATCCCAGGTCTAAAAGGACAGCACTGGCAGCCACCAAGTTCATGATTCAAAATACTAATTTTAACATTTAGAGCCTTCCATGACCTGTGTCCAGAATATTTTAGGGAAAGCCTTTTTCCAATATTAAGCTATTTTTTCATTAGCGTTTTAGGTTGGCACCCTATCTTCCACCAAATAACATCTGTGGGGTCATAACATCTGGTGCTTGCAGAACATCTTCTGAATAGAAACTTACCATATTAATCACTTATGACTTTTAAGGACTAGGAAAATTATTTTTGTTTCAACAAGATGAATCTACCTACCCAGCATTGCAATCCCTGTCTTGTCACTGGTTTTATGCAGTGCTTCAAGTATTGTTCCATTTCTCTGTCTTTTATTAATGAGTTGTTAGAGTTATAGCATGCATTGCTTCATATTGCTTCATAGCATTGCTTCATATTGATTACATTGTAAGCCATCTTGATTTCACTCTTGAAGAAATGCTCAGCAGTAATGTTAAAAATAACTAAATAAAACTGTGTGGAAACATCTGTTGAACAAAGACTGCCTAAGGAGTTCAACACAAAGGTTGCAAACTCTTCTCTCTTCAGTCGCTGTGTGTGATCTTTGTTAAGGGAATAGTAAAAAGAGCATCTGACCATAAAGCCACCTTGAGGATTAAGGTTCATTTTCCTAGAAGATTGAACAATTGTGCATTCACAGATAACACAGAAGGGAATACTTGAGGGAATACCTTCTTATCTACCTTCTTGTTGTTTGCATTAAAAGTCAGTAGGTTTCTTTAGAATTCCCATGTTCATACATGTTTCAACATCATCCCTTCAAATGACTCTTTAGGTTAATTGTGTCCCCTCCATGCAGTTCTTTATTGATTACATGAGCAAGAAGAGGAGAGACAGACATATTTATGGCAGCACTGTATTTTAATCTCCCATTGTTTTCTATTTCTGTAATTCCATGTTCTGCTTTGACATATTATGTCTGATACATTTTTGCATTATTTCTAATTTTGTAATCCTTATCCTGTTGTATTGCTTATTAGATGTCATGTGCTATTTGATTATATTGTTTTACACTATATACTCTGCCTTAAGCCTCAGTGAGAAATATGAATTACAAATAGAGTAAATAAATAAATAGCAAAATTTTCATCGAGTTGAGCAGCAGTCTCCCAGCACCACCTCCTGGAACCAACTGGTCAAATAAGATTGTTGAAAGTAGTGTCCTTCTCCCCCAGTTTATCCCATTGGTCCAGAAGGATATCATGGTGGATGGTATCAAAAAGCCAATTAAATGTCCAGGAGGATTAATAGGGATATCTTAGCAAAAGTTGTCTTTCAGGGCAACAAAGGTTATTTCAGACCCCAAACTAGCTGGAGTCCAGAGTGAAATGGATCTAGTAAACAGATTGTCTTCAGTCACACTCTTGCAAGAACAATCACAATTTAACCTCTAGTGGAAAAATATAATATATCCAAGAATTTATCTCACATAATAATCTCTCTTCAACCAAAGAGATCTCCTATTTATAGCCAATCAGTACCAGCCAGAAAGAAGATACCTGAAGCTTCTCCATTCTTCTCTCAAGACCTACATATTGGTTGTCTGTTTTAGTTTTCACTGGGGGAAAACAGAATGTTCAGGAGCCAAAATTCAGCAAATCTGATATATTGGATAATTGGATATATTAATTACTAAACTTTTTAAAAGCAATTTGTTTTTAGAGTATTTGTTGTGGCTATATTTTAATCTCTCATGACAACTCCAGCAATGCAATTAATATAGCTCAATCATGCTTTTTGTCGGAAGTAAGGGGATAGTGTAACCTAGTAGCTAAGAGACTGATTTGTGAAATCAGTGGATTAAAAAATATATTTGAAACAACACAGATAAATCACAGAAAGTCCAGTACAATTAATAAGAGACAAAGTCAAAACTATCTTGTAGTACAAAGAAAGAAAAGAAATCTTACATAAATTAAATTCAAGTCAAGTTACTTCTTAATTCTTAAAACTTTCTGAACAGAATCATTATAACAGCATGATATCCAGCACCATGTGGATCCCCTGTAATAATGAGTAACTATTTTACAGGTTTTTTTCAGGATTTATGAATTACTATATCTTACCGTGCATTCCTGAGCCACGCCGGTGGCCAGGACTAAAGTTCCTCTGGAGTCCGGCCAAGGTCTGCGCTGGCATAAGGGCCCACCGAGCTGGCTTCCGGGCAATTTACACCAGTGTTTGTGGCCCCAACACCGGTGTGAAGGCCTGGGTGAAGGTGGGCGCTTCCATGGCAGCGCCAGGCCGGGCCAGCGATGGATCCTCCTGCTGGTGTCTGAATGCCAGCAAAGGCTGCCGCGGCGTCCCAGGAGGCATTATGGTGCCGGGCTGGGGGCGGTGCTGCCATTAGGCAGCATCCTAAGCCATAACAGCTTGGGAATGCCCCCTTTTTTTAGGCCGAGATATGCCTTTTAGGTGGCTTATCTCCCGTGCAACTCGATGCGGGTTGCACAATTTTTTTGCACCGGGACGAGGCAGGGCCCCCACGTTGCCTCCTAAGCCTGGCGCGGGCATTCCCCTCAGGAATGCACTGATAGTATATCAAGCCTTTGCTAATTTGGAACACTGGCAGATGTTTAAAGAATGCGTGGACTAGCCATAAAGGAAGTTTTGCAGATATTGTGTGTAAGCAAAAAGAAACTGAATAGTGAAAGATATGACTGATATAAAACAGATATATGAAAGCTATGATTGATATACAACAGATATATGAAAGAAGTAAAAAGTACTTGAGCACAGCAAAATGTTCATCAGGAACACACCTTTGACTTAATCTGTAACAGCTAATTAAATTGAGTGTGTTTAAAATTTAATCTAATTGATTTTAATACAGCAAATTTAATTAGGAAATTCACTTCAGTATGTCTATGAGCACTGAACTTTGGACGTTCTGAAAGATTTATCCTGAAGTAATGATGACTTGATGGTAAATTTGAAAAGGAGTATATCTGGCTTTAAACAAGATGTCAAAATTAAATGTTTAAAATTAAATTAAATCTACAGATACACATGATCTGAGCTATAAGAACACAGTTCCCAAATTAGGAAGAAAGTCCCATATACAGAAGGAAGCTTCTGTGGCCAAATCCCCTTATCTGTCAGGAACGACATGTATAAAAGGGTGCTGAGTGTGTTATTACCACAGCTAGATACAAAGATCCGGCACATGGATGTATGCATATATTTACTTTATTGTCAGTGATCGTGCATTCTGTTCAAAGCCCTGCCTGGATCCGGTAACTCTGTTGTTGACAAGCTTCCATTCTGAATTGTCTGTTTTTCTCCCCTCCCCCCCTCCCCCCGCCGTGGTTGTGGGACTAACGTCTCTTCACCAAGTCTTTTCATGGGCCACTAAACACATTTTGGTCCATCACCACAATAAAGATATAAGAGCCAGCAGAGTACACAGGACTGTACCTAATCATATCACATTTACTGAGGAAAAAGGGCTTTCCAAAAAGAAGCCAAGCCTTGCCCAGGATCTGCAATCAGACATTTATCAATGCCTTTCAGAGATTAGACAATGTGCCTTTAGCCCAGAAGGAGCCTTCCCCATTAACATTATGCCAAAGAAAGAACTCTGTCCACTTTTATAAATGGATTTGATTATCCCAGTAACATAATTCAAAAGCTAACAGGATTGCCTGTCAAAATCCAGTTCCATGAGGTAATCAAGAAAGACTTCCTCCAGATATGCCTCCTCTCTGCCTAGATACCTTCCCTCTGACAGTTTAGGAAATAATCCTAGGATCTTGAACCACCCTCTTTTTCCCCCTTCAGTAAGGCTGCTCACCAAATCTCCGACCTGACCACCTCTCCTTTTTCCAATCCTGGAAAGAAAAGAATATTTTGTTCTTGAACCTGATGGCTATAACCGAAGCCAGAATCTGTCCAAAAGTTGTGATTTTGCTGGTTTTGCACCTGGACTTCTTCTCTCTTCCCCTTGTAGATGTTTGCTTAAATGACTACTTTAGAACACTGCTTTTGAATTTGGCAGCATGTGCTTACTTTAGATTGTTAGACCCCCCCACCATCTGCATCCATACTTCTGCCCTACAAACTGACCCTTTTGCTGAGGCCTGCCTATTTTGGAACTAAAGCCCATGCTTTATCCTTTCCACTCCACCTCTTTGGCCTCACCTTACTTCTTGAGTTAAATATGTTGCATACTGGGGTGCTTGCTATATTTGACTGCTTTTGGTAGGCTTACTAGTTTTTGGTGTTATTGCTGAATGCTAAATTGTGTGAGTATACCAATTCTCCATCCAAGGTCTTTACATTATTCGCTGCCAATAAACTTTGTTTCTGATTAATTCTAAGCCCATTCTCAGTTTTTCTTCCAAGCTTGCAGAGATACCTTAGCATTTTCACAAGGATAAAGCTTCTAAAATTGTTGTGTGGACCACTGCCCAGATTTGGGTGAATTGCTTCAAGATGTGTCTAGAACTTGCAAACAGGTAAGATCATCATCTGTTCATACCTAAATATTCTCTGTTGAGGTCCCCATTTGGTGAAATGGCCTGCCTGAAGAGGTCAGGACAGGTTCCACACTATGATTATTCTGTAGAATATGAAAATAGAACTGTTAAGGGGGGCCATTCCACCAAGTGGAGAACCCCAAGGGGACGGCCACATTTTTATGTTTTTCTACTTTTTATTTTTTTTATAAATGTTTTTATTGATTTTGAATTAAAGTAGGATACAGAAGAAAAAGGGTGGGGGATGCATAAGAAAATACATTAAATACATAAATATTATACCATTTTAATATGTCTAGCACTACCACCTTGTAAAGTGAGGAAAGAATTGGGAAAGGGAAAATGATATTAATTAATTATGATAATATCTCGCATTAACTACCCCTGTTTGTAAGTCTTCCCTCTTTTTAATCTGGTGATGGATTAATTTGAAGATATCTTTTATCTAGTGTTTTTCATGAAGTCATAAAAAGGTCTCCACCTCTCGTGGTTCTGCTCTCGTGTGATATCTTTTAGATAGTCTGTTTTTCTACTTTTTAAAAAGGTTTTGATCCGTATGGATATGCCCCCAAAACTCCAGAAATTTCTCAAGCCACAGTGTTCATCTCTACCAGTGAACAAAAATAACCTGAAATGGAAACCCATTGACAGATGATGAAACCATCATCACACTATCATGGAATGTCAGATATTAGCAGGAAAGGCCTGTTAAATTAGTGTGTCTGTTCTCCCCTTCCTCTACGGCATTGTCCACTGGTATAAACTCTTCCATTGCTTTTCCAGTTGAATTTTTTAAAATCAAGGATGTTCAAATATAATACACACCAATTAAATAAGGCAAATGGAAATATCATGTCTCATTTTATAGAAGTCTGAAACCAAACACGAATTTAAATCCAAGAATGAGAATAACAGCCCATTCCTGAAATGATGGCGTAGGGGAATGGTGGGGAAGAGGCGCAGCGGCGCCTCTTCCTAAGCAGTTTCGCCTACGCTGTTTAACTGGGGCTTCTCGCCCCGTTGAAATCAACGAGGCTGCACCTGCTAAATAGCAGGCACAGCAACGTTGTTCCGGCTGCCGGTGCAAGTGGCTGAAAGGGGATTGGAAGCCAACTAGCCACTGGCTCCTCCCCCCTGGCCTGCTTCCAGCCCACCCCCCTGCGCCGGCGAGCCTCTCCACGCCATTGCCGGCGCATGATTACACGCATTTACGCCAGCGGCAAGGTCGCGCCACCTCCTATGGAGTTTCGGACGGATTTTCAGGAATGGGCTGAAAGTAAATTAAGAAGGAAGATCCAATGTCTGATCCAGTCCCTTCCCTAACGTACCATTTGGTGTATATAACCCTTATGCCAGTATATCTTTACCACATGCTAGAGTGCTGCTAATGGGGTGGAGGGTCAGTAATTAGGGTCTCTAGCACACGCAGCAACATAGTAGGGGAAAAGGGGGGGGAAATAATGGGGATCTGCCTGATCTTCCCCTTTTTAAAAAAGGAATGTAAAAAGTTAAGGTTTCCTTTTTTTACATACACCATATTAATTTTGACTTAACTCTTCTCTCACAATGTCTGTGACTTTTGTTTCGCTTCAGGTTTTGTTCTAAGCCACGCAATTACTATGAAAATCTCCACAGTTAAAATAATACTTTCACTAGTTCACAGTACCTCCTCTGGTCCAGCTGCTGCTCCATTCTCCCCTGAGCGTATGATCAGCGCTAATTATCCGATCTGGGCTATTCCTACACAGGCTGATGTAGCTGCATGTAACCAGACTGGGGCTCATGGCATTATATTAATTTATTTCTACAGAGGATTTGGCCTCAGCAACCAAAGCATAGCATAAGATGCACTTTACATTCAGGCACTGAACACCCTCGCTTATAATTTGGAGTTCAGATGCATTTTTACCCTCTGTGATTAACAACAGGTTAGAAACCCTTTGTACTCTGACAGTGCATTCCTGCGGAGAGTTACTCCAGTCTAAGCCCATTCATGTCTATGGGCTTAGACTGGAGTAACTCTCCTTAGGAATGCACTGTTATTTAGCTACAAGGGATTCTTTTGTGCTCCTCAGCATCAAAATTGTGCCTGCAACATCCTTCTTAGCTTGCAGTTCCAGAGGCATATTTTTTTAAATGTTAGCTCTAAATGTTCAATAGAAAATGATGAGTGGTTAGAAGTGAACTTCGTTCGGGAAATCAATTAGCTAAGTTGAAGCAATATGAAGAATCATCTGAATTTAATGAACTGTTAACCCCAAATCTTTCTTCTTCAATAACATTATTCTCATCAGAAACATGTTTTGTTTGTTGTTGGGTTTATCCCATCCGGATAGCAATGATAATCAACGCAAACAAAAACACATTGCCTGTTTGAAGTGAGTTGATCTGCTTGCAGAAGGTCTCCAGTTCAGTCCCCAACATTTCCAGCTAAAAAGATCAGGAAACCAGTGATGTGACCCTTTAACCAAGACTCCAGAGAGCCAGTGCCAATCAGAGTGGACAATGTTGACCTGGATAGAGCAATGAACTGATTCAATATAAGGCAGCTTTGTGAATGTGTATGCTCTACTTATGCTACTTCAGACTACACCCATAGTGGTTTAAAGGAACCATTTGAATGGTGAACATAGTATGTCAACCACACCATCCACTGGAACAGCTGCGGCTTCCTGGTGGCAATTTTGGCCTCCACAGCTGCTCATTTCCCAGCTGCTGCAGTCATGGCTTTCACTCATGCGTAGCCATTGCTGTATTTGTAGAAGGCTTTATTTTTTTTGTCATTTATTTGTTAACATATCTCTTCACTGCCTCTACTGTTTTCACCTTTGACTTCCAGTATATAGCAGTCAATCCTCTACTGTTCATTTGCCCTGAAAAAAAGAATCTCTGAACACTTGATACTCCCTTTTCTGCCTCCTTTTCCCAAATGAGTTTGTTTTGCATATCCTTATCAGAGCACTCATCATAAGCAAATGTACCAGTCCGCTAGAAAAGGAGGACCTAGCTTTGAACCCCATCACACATGACTAATCCCATTCATAATAGGTGCTTATGTTGTCTGAATAATTATTGGCATAAGCAGCCGACCGAAGTCAATGGAATTTGCAATTAATGCACAATTACATCCTCACTAGACAATGCAATAACAAACGTATTGATATACACTATACTTCAAACAGTGGATTGAAAAAAATCTCTGAAGTTTCCATTTTGTTATGAATGAATGCTGTTAAGCAGACAGTCTACTAGGCAAAGAACAAATTAAGAATTTATAGTGAATTCGTCACAAATGCTGCTGATTATGGGGGGAGGCATCAAAGGCTACACCTGCTCCACTTAAAGAAAATGAATGCTTATTTTGCTGAAGCAATGACTTTTGGATGGGTCTTCACTTGCTTGGTTATCCAATCCTGTATTTGACCAGACAATTGCAAATCTATGCAAATACATGGAGGCATTTTTTAAGTATGTTGTGTTTCAATGTTCCTATACAGTGCTAGCCACACTACCCTAAATTAAAATTAAAATGGGGGGCAAGGGCACAGACTCCTGTTGGTTGAGTGTAAACACAGCATTGGGGGGTGGGGGCTTTAACGTGTGAAAGGAAAACTACAGCTAACAATGGAGAGATTATCCTCTGCTGTTTGGAATCTCCCTCTCAAGGGCAATTTCATGTGTAATGGTGCCAGCAAACTGACTACCATGGAAAATCATCCTGGTGTGGAAGTATCCCTCATAGATATTGTCCCATTAAGCCTCTATGAAAGCAGCAGGAGGTTTTTTTTCTGGTCCCAATAAAAACTGGGACCCCACAAACCAGTTTAAAGAAGCTCCCAGGTGGGAACTTGCTCTCTAAAATGGTGGTGTGTGCTTAGGGTTGCCAGGTCCCTCGTTGCCACCAGTGGGAGGTTTGGGGGTGGGGGTGGGAGCCTGAGGAGGTGGGGTTTGGAGAAGGGAGGGACTTCAATTCCATAGAGTTCAATCACCAAAGTGCCCCATTTTCTCCAGGTGAACCAATCTCTATCAACTGGAGATCAGTTGTAATAGCGGGAGATCTCCAGCTACTACCTGGAGGTTGGCAACCTTATGTGTACTGAGGGTGCTCATCTTGTCTAGTTTGGCCCACAGGCACATCAAGGAAGCAGCATAAATGCATCCTGAAATGCTACTGGAATGCTTGTCTTAAGGGATGGGGGCTCCCAGGATTAGCTGGGGGAGGTTATCAGAGGTCTGCTGTGGGAGGACATTTTAAGCATGATCCATCCCAATGCCTTTAAAATGAATTTGCTGACATCACCCCTCCATAAACATTCCTCCAAGAAGCTTTAATTTTAAATGCAAACTAGTTATATATACTATTGGTTACGTCCAACTCCAGGCTTACTCCATTTGAAGAAGTCAGCAGGGACTTCAAGAGAAGCTTCCAGGAATGGGGAATAGAGGTACTAGGGTGAATAATGGGCTTTTTCAAACTTCTGCACACACTTCAATTAAAATCAGTAGTCAAAATGAAATTGTCTTCTGCCCCTGTTCAGGTAACTTGTTTTAATTGTAAAGATTGATTTTCCAAGTGTCTGGAAATTTGCATAATTGAGAGAAAAACAAAAGTGAGGTTTCCCTAGAAGAAAGTGGTTGTGGGATCACCCTTGTATTTGAAAATGTCATGCAAGTCTTTGCCCAGACTCAGCCACCTGCTGAACTAGAAAAAGGCAGCATACTGCAATTATGCCATGGTAAGGGAAAGGCACGCTATGCATGCTCAGAGGTATTTTTTTCCAGCACTAGCCCTTGAGCTTAAAACAAACTCCATGATAGTATGTTGTAGCAACAACAACAAAAAAGGCTTGTGCCACTTTACAGACTAATCCATCATAGCATAAACTTCAAGGATAAAGCCTACTTACTCCATCAGATTCAGATCAGAATTTTCAGATCAGAATTTTCAGTCAACCGCTAGAGCTATGTATATGGACATGGGGGGTGTCTGGCTGGTTGCCATGGTGTGGATAAAATACAAGAGGTACAATTTGTCATATTTCTAAGCAAAACCCATAAGCACAAGATAAGCACAGTTCTCACACACTGAATAGGGTTGTACTGTAACAAAATGGTTTAAAAAAAAAAGTAGGGACTGTGATCTATACTATTATACATATGCCGTACTGCCTGTTTCTGTAAGTAGGATCCTACTCTGTTATTTTTGCATTGTTAAAGATGACATGTTAAATATTCATGCTTTATTTCAGTTCTATTTTCAGATTTCTGTAGAGTTGCCTGCCAGGTCCCTCTTCACCACCAGCAGGAGGTTTTTGGGGCAGAGCCTGAGGAGGGCAGGGTTTGGGGAGGGACTTCAATGCCATAGAGTCCAATTGCCAAAGCAGCAATTTTTCTCCAGGTGAACTGATCTCTATCAGCTGGAGATCAGTTGTAATAGCGGGAGATCTCCAGCTAGTACCTAGAGGTTGGCAACAGTAGATTTCTGGTTGGTTCCAGATTTCTACATACCAACCCCTACTGCATATTTTATTGGGTGTCCTATCCTGTGGATTGTATTGACTAAGTCTGTGTAATCCTCCTTGAGTCCCAGTGAGAAATGCAGACTATAAAAAATGTAAATAAATAAATAAATAAGCACAGTGACTTCCATGGCCTTAGAAAGGTCTATCTCTGCTTAGGACTGCACTGAAAGTATATAATTGCAGCACCCATCTGCACTCCCTTCCTTGACCAACGTTTTCAGACCTGCATGCTTTTGTACACATCAGCCCCCAGGGCAGCCATTGAGAACAATATCCAAAGAAGTCCATCTATCATATTGAGAGGCAAAGGGAGCACTGAAAACATCAGTAGTACCTTTGTGCTACCACACACCACTTGTTATTCTATGACAGTAAACAAGTGTTAAGATCAGAGCACCCATCCCTATGTCAAAAGAGGAATGACTAAAAACAAAAATCTCAGGCTATTCAATTCACAAATATGGTTTGTCACTATACTCAAATTTTATTAGAAACACTTCTTTTCCAGGTTCATTTCAAACTGAATAGACAAGTATGAAAACGGGCTGAGCTTCTTATTAAATTGCATTGCCTTTATCAGATGAATGTGGCAACTGGGAAAGAAACAAAGCAAAATATATATTAATTATTGCCCCCCCCCCAAGTGATTTCTTGCTTCAGTGTCACAAAACAAGCAGATTGTACGGATGTGTCTGTTTATATAGCAGTACAAATAATCTATTCTCCATAAAAATGTAAAACAGTTCAGGCTTCACATTGTGCTCATTTAGTCAGCAGACCATTAAGAGTTAACAGCTGTAGGCTAGGTCTAAGTAAGTATTAGAGTCACACTTCTTAGCTTTTCCTTTTTCCCGAATCAATATCTGCAAATAATAAATGAGATCCCAAAGGGTTGTGCTAAGCTCCAACCAGCACTGAGTAACTCTGCAATTGGTCATTGACTCAATAATGCAGGTGAGTGCCACATTGTAGAACATCTTTAGCAAGCTATAATAGAAAATTAATAGCGTTCAAATCAGGAGTGGGGTTACCCTGAGGATTACATAATAACTTGGGTGAGAACAATCATTTAGCTCTGAGAAGAGAAAAATGTCATAAAGCTTCAAAAAGAGAAAATAGCCCCAGCATTAGATATAATTTGAGTCATGTACAATGTCTCTGGTTTTAGACAACAAAGGTTTGCATTATCAAATGCGCTGCTGAAAATACTGCCCAACAAACTGCATTGCAGTGGTGTCCACAGGACATTGTATTGTTAGCGGTAATAATTACACAATACCAAACTTGTTTACAGTTTCTGAACAACTCGGGGGCACATAAAGCTTTGCACAAGGTAGTATTAGAAAGCACTATACACACCCCAGTGCTTAATATTTAAAAGAATAAAAGCACCTTGATCAGAAAGAAAATGGTAACTTTTTTTTGCGATGAGTGGGTTTTAGATTTATCAGTGCATCTGTGCTTACTGCGGGGAATGATTAGGATTAACCTGATCACAACTGCTCGAGCCAAGTATTTAAATGGTGAAAAATAAATCAAAGATAAATTACTTATTTATATTTATATTCATTTCTGCGCTAGTTGCAGCCAATGGCATTCACAACTAATAATCACTCTTAGAGAGACTACCTGAATCCCCACAACCCTACAGCAATGACTGAAAACTTCTGATCAGCACAGTTCAAACGTCTACCTATTTGAAAGAAACAACAGACCATATAGTATGTGTTGTGCTATCAATTATTAACTTATCCTCTTTTGTGTGTGCTAAATAACACTTTGGACAGAGAAAGGCCCAGGAAATAAAAGTGCAGATTTTTGATTTCATAGCTCACACAGTGTTTGAGGAACTCAACAGAATATTTAAGCTTTACAAAGTAGGGATTTCCATTATGTTGTGTATTTTGAAGGGAAATTAATTCGATTCCACATCTTAAAATCAACCAACCCTATTTAATCTCCAAACAAGGGGGGGGGGACCTACACAGGAGTTAAAGGAATCCTGTCTTTTAGTTAATACAGACAATAGTAACTGCTAGTAAACTTTAAATCACTGCACATAACACATGTCACACAGGATCTTCAAAGTCAAGCCCATTTGAATTCTAACAACAATAACAATATGGTCACTACAGTCTCAAGTTCAGACTTACCTCCCAGGCTGCCAGAGCCCCAGATGTTCGCCAAGGCAAAAACAGCTCACAACATTCCCCACAGGCTCCTTTTCTTAAGTAATGTCCAGGGATGTCCTCACCAAGCTTAGCACCAGCTGCAACACCGGTAGGAAGAATTAAATCCTCGGTTGTTCTAGTGCTTTCCCTCTAGTTCTCTCTCACAGTCACTTGTACCCTATTCAAAATGGCACCTCTCTTTCAATGCAGAGAGGTCTGGGTTTATATACCAAGCAATGTGTATGTGAGTATACCACAAAACACTAGTTCCTTATCATGCGCTTGTTAGCTTGTCCAATCTATGGCAATCACTTTGGTCCCAGGGGTTGAAAGACACAAGACGCAGGGAAAAAAAGGAAGCAAAAGCTGAAGAAAGATCAATACTGCACTGTGAAACAAGAAGTGTAGGCTATTTACTTTTCATTGATCTGATGATGCAGGAGAAACACCTCAGACTGGCATTAAATTGAAGGAATACATCTTCTGAGGGTTTTTTTTTTTTTCCCACCTCAAGGTCAAGAGAGTCAAACAGAAATTAGAACAAACAGAAACTAATCACAGGCGTACAATAAAACTATTAATCCACATTACAAATCCACCTGGAAACATAATTAAATATCAAGCTGAATAAGGTCCACAATAAAACAAACACTGCCAGCTTTTATTGACTTCAGATCACACCTGGACCAACCATGAGGGGGAAATGTGTGAAATACTAAAAGTGAGGCTTCAGCAAATCAGCATTTAGTGTTGGCACTCAGGCTCAGATTGGATTCAAATAGTTCAGCCACAGGATAAATGCCTGCAATGTAATTAGAAACCTATTTGGCTCTTGTAAGAGAGAAAAATTTACCTTTTCAACATATTGCTTCTCAATAAGTGAGTCATTTCCAGAAGGCATACATATGACCCTTTAACTCATCCTTCATTGTTCAAACAGATAACCAAAGTATCTGCATATATTCAAAGTCGGTTGGGTAGGGGGAAGAACAGGGAGGAAGCAAAGTTAAACCTCTGCTCTAAAATGGAAGCTATGTTAGTGATTGAAACTAAAAATTCCCACCGTTCACTGAATTAACAAGAAAAGCTCATTTCTGTTTACTTAAGTGACCTGATGCTGGGCTGGGTCCAACCACACAGTTAAGAAAACTTGAATCCCTTTGCACTTTCTTAAGAGGGGGCTATGAATTTTGCTGATTCCTTCCTTTTTCTGCAGCCCACTTAGCCCCCTGCAAACTGGGGTAACTGGACTTTAAGGAACAACATAATGAGAGTGTCTGCAAATGGGAGAGGGAAATTAACAAAAACTATCACCACTCCTTAGGAAAATTTAATGGCACTTATATTTCCTTGGTGTAGTTGAGCCCTGACCTGAATAGCCCAGGATAGCCCAATAATTGTCAGATCTCGAAAGCTAAACAGGGTCATCCCTGGTCAGTAATTGGATGGGAAACCACCAAGGAACACCAGGGTTGCTACGCAGAGGCAAGCAATGGAAAACCACTTCTGTTCATCTCTTGCCTTGAAAACCCTATGGGAATGCCATAAGCTGGTTGTGACTTGACAGCAAAAAAAAAAAAAAAGGAATTAGAACCAAGATGTTTTCTTCTTAGACTTTAAAATGTGACCATCAAGATCTTTTCAGTGCTTCAAATGTGTTGACAAGACATCATATTATAAATTCTTAAGAAACTTCTTTTTTTACATTAAAATATTTGGTCTTCAATTCGTACATCAAGAGAAGACACAAAATAGGTCATACTGTGACTTCAGCTGTGTTTCAACATCATTTGATATCCTTTTTGATTTTTAAAAGAAGAAAAAGACAACCAGAGAGGAAGTGGGGAAAAATAACTGTGAGAGAAGGTATAAAGGAGCTCATTTACCTTTAATAGCTGAGTAGAAGAGTGTACATCGACAGGCAAGGCTTTTCACAGCCTTGGGTGACAAGCTGCACCTGCCAAAATTCCTTCCTATGTTATACAGAGCAAAGAAAAAAAATAACAATTAAAAAAACAAACCCAAAAAAAACCCAAAAGCGTAAAACCTGCGGGTTGAGTAAAGTCGGGTCATGCATCTAAAACAGCCAAAAACCACTGAAATCCATTTTTTGATGTTCCAGAAAGTTCAGTTTATTTGCAGTCATTTGACCAGCAAGTATCAGTTCAAAATTTACAATTTAAAAACCCCAACTGAGGACCTCTGTATCTTACTGGCTATATAACTTCAATTTTATTAACATTCCTGGATATTTTATAAAAAGCAACATAAAATCCAATAGCTAATGAACCATTTTCACCTAAACGTAACTTGGAGAAGTTCATCTGAGTATCAAATGGGAATCTGATAGGGTAACGTTCTGATAGCTCTATAAAGTATCCTCACTTCAACAAACTAGCCATCTATAGGGAAAAGAGTGGTGCATTACATTAAAGCATGGCATGTATTCATTTCTCATTGTTTACAACTGAAAACCAGGAAGGTTTTGAGAAGCAATTTGAACATTTGGGTAGCAAAATCAAAGATCTGGAATACTATACGATAATCAGTTACTGGCAATTCTAGCAGATTTTTGAAAAAAGTATTCACTGTGCTTCCATTGAGCCTTCAAAACCTGCTTTGTCAAGCCTGTGATGTCTAGGTAGTTGGATTAATGTTAAGCCCACTAGAATGAGTTTCATATGGTTGTGCAGTAAGCCAGCTGGACAACAGAATCACAACAGACAGCCAATGTGGAATAATGATTTGCCTCCATACCTTAAACTGAAGGCACTAGAAAAATGCATGGGTCAAACTAGGGTAAACTGAGGAACTGAGGAAGGAATGACTTCAAATAGACTCCCATGCTCAGCCACCTCATTGTGGCCCCATGGGCGAATGGCTCCCCAGAGAAAAGGGGGGAACAGCAAAATAACCCACAACACCCAGAGTTACATAAAACAGCAAAATAAACACACACACACACACACACCGTACTTTTTGGGTAATAAAATGGCCACAGCTCTTATTGATCACAACAGAATGGAGCATTGGCGGAAAACCATGGGGACGGATCCAAGTATCGAATCACCACCCTGTCATCCGATTTATTGAAAGCATCATTGTTATCATAGGGAGGGAAAGATAAAGAGTTTCTCAGCAAAAAAGCACAGCAACTAAGGAAGGAATGACTTCAAATATACTCCAATTCTCAGCCACCTCATTGGCTGCACTACACAAGGAAGCCCTTCCTTTTTCCACACTAGCAATGTCTGATGCATCCAATTCTCTTATGGGGTGGGAGCAAAACTGCCTTGCCATTATTTGGGTAGAAGCATACCACAGGGCTGTACAAGAACTGAAGAAACTTGGGTTCAAATTCCTGCTCTGGCATGAAGCACTCTGGGTGACCTCAGCTAGTCACTATCCTTCAGAGTAACCTACTTCACAGAACTGTTGTTACAATGAAATGTTTAGGGGAAGGATGACATTATATAAGGAACTCAGAGCTCCTTGGAGGAAGGATAGGATTAAAATAATAAAAAATGTGTGGAAAAGCAATCAGCCAGTGCATTCTATAACCACATCCTATTACTCAAAACCAGTTTTGCCAATGAATTTTTTTATTAAAGTTTATTGGCAGTTATTGCCATCAGAAAAAAATATATAGAAAGGTGAAATTATTTTGATTTCTTGAGCTACTGCTACATTTTTACACATCTGTTCATATTGTGGATTTCTTTTGCCTATATGACTTCCCAAAATGGATTCGCTTTATGACTGAAACCTTCATAGTAATTCGTGTTCCAATACTGCTTCCACTTAGTATCATGGCTATGGTTGCCCCAAGGCAAAGATTTATGTTTATTATGGGTCCTGGAATCTTTTCTGGTATTAAACATGAATTTTGATTGTGTTCACAGCCCATTGTTTTGTGTTTTAGTATCAATTTCTGTTCTGTTAATTCCAACTGGGATTTTTTTTTATTATTTGGGTTTTGCCAGAAGGCCTTCTATAAAATACAGTTCTATACACATTCACATAAATGCTCACCTGCACACCTTAAACAACCACATATATACACCCATTCATAAATATTCATAAATAATAATAAGGCAAAATGCCCTTCGGAATGTGCTATCTTTGCTAACAGTGATTTTCTGTCAGGTATTAAATTCCTAGGTTGTAGCAGGATCAGGGTCCATGGAGCAGAACAATGTCGGGTGTCAAGGTGATGCTATCTGGAAGTCCAATCCAAAGCAAACTTCAAAGGGAAGGCAGGAAGTCAAAGTTGGGGGGCACAGAAAAAATTGAAGCAGGGCACAGGTAGTTAGCCAAGAAGGTAGACGTTGAACAGAATTTGGTCCTCGGTAGACAGACTAAAGAGTAGGGGCACATTCTGAGGCTTCATAGTATAATGTTAAGCATCTTTGTCTCTTGACAGACAGTGGTCAATAAGGCTTAACCTAGGAATAGCAGACAGCAGGTTTATAGGGTTGCAGTATTAGCTTCTGCCCAAATGACTTGGCAGCCAACAGAAACAGAAAACTGTTTCGATGTGAACTTGACTCCCATTTCTGTTTAGTGTCAGGGCTAGGCTAGAGGCTGGAGCCATACTGGTTGTCAGACCAAGATTGTGAGTTCTGATGGAGCGCAGCGGGAATGATCTTCTACTCTGTTGACCAGGATCCCAGTATTTGTTTGAGACACAGTAAAAAATATCACCATAGTGGTACTAGATAGATAGATAATTTATTTGCGGCACTTAGCCAATCAAAAAATTATAGTGGTACTAGATTGAGGCCCAATAATTAAAAATGCAGGAAGACATTGAGCTGATAATATTTTATATTGTTGACAGTTTGGGAAGGTTGGCAGTTGGAGAGATAAAACACACTCCTGTATTAGGATCAGTTTCTTTTCTGTAATCAGGTACTCACACCTGAAGTGCTGCATAGAAGGTAGCACAGATGTAGTACAGATGTAGTAGGTAAATACACCTTTATTTAAAAAAATAGAGGCAGCAGGTGAAAAATGAGATTACCGTGTCATAGATTTTTTTAATGAGACATGGCCCTTATTCTACATAGACACACTGTTCAGTTTCAGAGTATTCTCAATAAAGGCTCCCTTCAGATGCACAAGAATTTTTTCTACCTGGGTACAAAAAACATATGTGAATGGTGCTTAACTGTGTTAAGGATCATAACCTTGATGATAAACAGGGTTCCTTACAGCCTCAAAGAATAAATGCCCACAGATTTCAACCTCATTTATCTTACAGTGTTTTGTTCCCCTGTGGACTTTTTTGTTTGTTCAAGATCATGATACCTGAAAAAAAAATGTGAGGAAGGCAGTGATGGTTCCATAGATCTCATCTTGTTCCTTGACCCTTGCATTTTCTGATGAAATAGGTGGTTTACCAAAAAAATTGAGCAGGTAGAATGCTGTTAAGCCAATAAATAAAGGGGGATAAATTTGGAGAAAAGCAAAAAAGAATGTAAACTATGATGAACATGTATAAGGATTCTGAAAATTCAGTTTCAGTTAGCCAAAGAAACACAAACTTTGTTACAGCCAACCGTTTGGAATTGATCTTACAGCCAATTTGAATAAAATCCTGTGGCTCCTTAAAACTATCAAATGTTATTGTGGCATAAGCTTTTGTGAACTATATCACATTTCATCAGATGCATCATTACAATATCAAATAGCAAAGAAAGCTATTATTAATAGCAGTAAGGTTAAATAGGGATGCTACACAACCCAAACCTTCTGGTGGTAGGGTTGCCTAGTTCCTGCCACCCCTCACCTGGGAGATGGGAGAAAAATAAGAGGGAAATTGGGGAGGGGCAGTGAAGGCCAGCATAATAATGCAATGATGTCACTTCCAGTACAACCAGAAGTTACATCAGTGCATCATTGGGGATGCTCTAGAATTCAACCAAAACTCTATGGTTAACTGGCCATGGCATTGAAAAAAAAACCTGTCTGCATTCATTTCATTTTCCTACTCTTACAGTGACTGATTGACAATAACATTTTTTACCTTTTCACAGAAAACTCTGTGTTTGCCATCCTTCCTTGTTGTGGTCTGGGTTGGTTTTTTTTTTCTTCCACAAAGTGAAAGTGGGTTCCTTTGCACACCCATCTATACCTTCCCCATCAGTCTGCCATTATTCCCTCTGGGGTATATTTCACGGGGGCTGGAATAGCTGTTTTTCAACCACATGACACAACAGCTGCTGTGGGTGAGTGCTGCCTGTCCACTAAAGAACCCTAAGGTTTCAAGCAAATTGTGCAAAGGGGTTGAATTCTGTTGGTCCCTGAACAAGCTTCTTCCAGGTCTCTATTTTCCCAGCCATGGGACCTGCAAAGAACAAAAGGGCTCCATTCCCACAAAAGAGGGAAGGAAAGACAACTGCAGCTCTCTGCAGCTTGTCTTCAAAGTGATTGGCTGGAAGTGCTCTGGGCTCCTCCTTTGCAAAGATCCGATTGGAAGGAAGCAATGTTATTAGGGTTGCCAGGTCCCTCTTTGCCACAGGCTGGAGGTTTTGGGGGAAGAGCCTGAGGAGGACGGGGTTTGGGGAGGGACTTCAATGCCATAGAGTCCAATTGCCAAAGCAGCCATTTTCTCCAGGTGAACTGATTTCTATCAGCTGGAGATCAGTTGTAATAGCAGGAGATCTCCAGCTAGTACCTGGAGGTTGGCAACTCTAAATGTTATTGTCCATGAAATCAGTAGAATCAAAGCAAAACATGGGTGCATACTGTTGCTGGCTAGCAGCACCTGAAGTTGAAAAACAACATGTTTTTTTTCGTGGTGATGTGTTTCATAATAACTAAGAATTATGGATTTGTGTTACCTTTCTGGAGCATCATGGTAATGACCCAAACGAATGATTTCCATGTATATTTTCAGCTTGGGAATTTTGTAATTTTGTAATGTACACCTCTATTAGAAATCCTTATCCTTTTACATTAACTTGAGGCAAGGGATCTGATTTCTTTGCTTACTTGTATGGAATGCATTGCTCTTACATTCCAATTTGGAGTGGGAAAGGAGCAAGTTCTGTGTTCATGTGCTGAGAGTTTTGAGGAGAGCTGTGTTAAATTATGCTACAATGTGGGTCCTCTTAATTTGCTGCTTGAACAAAAAGGAAGACTTTTGTACAACATATTCTTTCTCTGGTGTTCCCATGGCCAAATTCCATCTGTGGGTGTTCTAACTATTCACAATGCGAGGCCAGAGAGACACAGCCTCATGCCACATGGCCTATAGTATGAGGCACAGGTGTCCTGGCTTGGGTTTATATAGTTTTTGGAAGGATTGGAATTGGCTGCGAGCTTAGTCAGTACCCTACGCTGTGCTGTGATTTGGAGGTACAGTTGGAGGGAGCAGTTGTTTTTTCACTTGTTATGACTTCTATGATTTTTTTCAATGCTTAAACCAAGATTGTTGGTGGTGTAACATTACACTGGCACCAGGGAATGGCAGCAGGCTGGAGGGGGTTAGGACACCACTCAGTTCTATGCCAGGGGTATTATATAGGGCCAGTCTCTTTGAGTTATGTCATCAGTGATGAGGTAGGATGGAGGCAGCCAAAGACTCTTCTTGGTGGGCATCTTTGACAGCAATAGCAGTCACACTTCTGCTGAATGGATAGCAGTTACCATCATCTGCACCTACTTCCACTGATGCCACAAGTTGCCACACTTTGGTCACACCTTCATAAACTCCCTGCCTTGCTTCCTTTGTCTCAAATGAGCCAAACAGTACAAAGACTGGGAACGGCCTCTAAAAACATCCTCAGTAACCCGAATATTCAGCTTGGCATAGTGGTTAACAGCGGCAGACTCTAATTTGGAGAACGCTGTTTGATTCCCTACTCCTCCACATGAAGCCTGCTGGGTGACCTTGGGCCACTCACAGTTCTCTCAGCCCACCTACCTCACATGGTGTCTGTTGTGGGGATGGGAAGGGAAGGTGACTGTAAGCAACTTTGAGGCTCCTTAAAGGTAGAGAAAAGCGGGACATAAAAACCAACTCTTTTTTCTTCCACTAGTCAAAGAGAAATTAACCATAGCAAAACGGAAGTAGAGAAAAGTGTGCCAGGGAAATGTGGGTGCCACAGTGAAAGGTTCCAGTATTGGGGGGCAAGGACAGACTCATCATACACTGAGGCAGGTAGTTGCCAAGGACCAGGGGTTCTGTCAGGGCCCACTGTTGCTGACTCCTTATCCACACAACTCCTCTGATGTCCACACTTATGCCCTTCCCCTGCTTGCTTGTGAGTGCTTCCTACTCCCAGCTGCATATGCAGCCCAGTGTTGCTGGGGAAGGGCATGATGGGTGAAGCACACAGCAGCAGTGATCCTGGGGGCCCAAGGCATGGCACTCCCAGCTGCACCCAATGTCCAACACCATCAGGGAAAGGGCATGCAAGAGGTATGGTCAGCTGTGACTGCAGGCAGTAGGAGAGCTTGTGAGAAGGAGGGGAAAGGATGCACATGCAGGTGGGGGCACTTGGGTGGATGGACACAAAGAGGAGTCTGGTAGTGGGACTGAGCACTCTGCCCAGAGCCCCCAAATTCTGGTTGGGAGATATCTTCTTAGGGCTGCCAAGCACATTACGGGCACAGACAAAATGGGGAAATGGATTGGCTGAACTGGCACTCTATGGGCCCTGCACTGTTGCCATTTTGTAAAGGTTTATATGCTGAATTTTCCTATGCAACCAGGGACAATTAGGAGAAATTGTTCGAGGCTGTTTGCCTGCATGGATTTGTCCTAAATATGAAATGCAGATAACTGTGAGTGATACTTGCTTCTACTTTTTGATTTCTGCTGTACTTTTTGAATTTCACTCGCAGTGAGATCACTGAGTTCCATTTCATTATAGCAGAGAAATCAGGAAATTATAACCTTCAGCATTTTCTGCTTCTTATCCATGTATGAATTGGCATTAAGTTGCAATTAGTTTAGGATGAGATTTTACTCTCGTTTATTACTTGTACGCTATAATGCACTAAAGTGGCTTGAAACAGAAGCAAACCTATTACACCTCTCAAGCTACGCATATATCAATTCAGCCACATGGCCTTGTACTGGGCATGGGGTTGCTAACCTTCAGGTAGTGGTGGGAAAAGCAGACACCACTGTACTGTTACTAAACAGTTAGAAAATTAGTACAGGAGCGACACACAACTTATTCAAAGTGCAAAAATATTCTATTAACAAGCTACCTAATTTCAACAAGTCACAATGTACAATCAGTGCAAAAAATCCTATCAAATTTCAGTATGTCACAATACAATGTGTAATCAATGCAATAAGTCCTGTATAAACAGGGTCATAATAAAGTCCAAATATGGTTTCTTCATAGATGTTTTACTGATGCATATCATGGAAGAGATGAACAGGGGGATATGGCTGTTTCAAAATTTTGAGCATAAGCCTTGGAAAACTAACTTAGCTCCTCTGAGCATGTTTTGAAAACTGACTGATGTGATGTGAACTAGGCGACTTGAGAAACTAATTGAGGTATGTTTGCATTAGTATAACTTAGCTTGGATGAGACTAAGTCTTTTAGATATATAAAAACTTTTCTAAGAACTATTTTAAAATTATTAATAAAATGTATAATTTTTAGAGTTATTGTAAGTATAATATAGGACTGTATATGCTTTTTCATATACTTCAGGCTGATGAAGCCTTAGGTGAAACGCAATGAATACCATGGATCTGCGTTCCTCTCTCTGATCCGGTTCTGAACAATTTGGATTCAGTTGTGGTCCCCACCGGACATTTGGCATTACCCTTTTAAGGGAAGTTCAAGAAACAGATGAAGCCGGGTGCTTTACTTTGAATCTACGGACATTATTAGTATCAGTAATCTGAATAGTTTGATGAATGAATCTGGTGGTGACTATTTGTTGTAAATACTGTATATAGTACACTCTTGTTGTTCAGCGCCATTGTTTATGTGTACAGTCCTTGTTTGCATATTGTTGCTTTGCCTTTTGAATACACTTGATACTGTTTGCTTAATATTGAGCCTATTGTTTGTAATTTGTAATTATTTCAGCACAACTAGGAGTAATTTTGTTTTGGTTGAACCTTCAGGTAGTGGCTGGAGATCTCCCGCTATTACAACTGATCTTCAGGCGAAAGAGATCAGTTCCCCTGGAGAAAATTGCCACTTTGGCAATTGGACTATATGGCACTGAAGTAGGGTGGCCAACTTCCAGGTACTAGTTGGAGATCTCCTGCTATTACAACTGATCTCCAGCTGATAGAGATCAGTTCACCTGGAGAAAATGGCCACTTTGGCAATTGGACTCTATGGCATTGATGTCCTTCCCCTCCCCAAACCCCACCCTCCTCAGACTCTGTCCCAAAAACCTTTCACCGGTGGTGAAGAGGGACCTGGCAACCCTACATTAAAGTCCCTCCCCCCTCCAAACACCCCCCTCCTCAGGCTCCACCCCCAAAATCTCCAGATATTTCCCAAACCGGAGTTGGTAACCCTAACTGGGCATCTGCTGCTCATCCTTGCAATCTGCTTCTAATGTGGTACAGTTTCTACATTTCATTCCAGTTTAAATGATGGAATTCCAAAGAAGACCAGTATCAAAATATTTATTTAACTGGGAAAGTGCTGGTTCTTGTTCTCCCTCTACTACAGTGCTGTTGTTACAATGATGGAAGGAGAAAGAAGGGCTGCTTTCAACTTGAGAAGAAAAGAAATAAAAGCAGTACAATAAGGGCCCCCATCTGTGTTGCTATCTGTCAGTTTCAGTATACCCCTAGGAATTCCAGCAATGGTAGAAATATGGCTTTCACAAAAATGACAAATTGGGAATCTTCTACCCAATGCAGCTGTCAGGCAAAAACAACTAAGAAGCCTGTTGGCTATCATTTCTATTGTTATCATGCCCTGAAAGCAGAAGTTGGTTATGTGGTCATCTCTGAATGGCAAATATGATAGCTGGTGGAAAAGTCACTTATTGCTGGAAACGAAGTAGTTTTAATAACATCTCTTCCATGGAGTTTTATATCATTTAAGTAAAAAAATAGCAAAGCAAAGAGAGGAGACAAATAGTAACTAATTACTTGCTAGAGTTCAGCCCGTCGTTGGACTAAACCAACTACATTACTGAATAAACTTTCAGATTTGTAGCCCTTAAATACAAATAAGCCTAAGGAATCTCATTAGGCTAGCCTGAGAGTCTGTATTTTTAATGGCTTGGTTTTTTTATATTGATAATGTATGGTGTTTTTATAGGGTTGCCAACCTCCAGGTACTAGCTGGATATCTCCCACTATTACAAGTAATCTCCAGCCGATAGAGATCAATTCACCTGGAGAAAATGGCCGCTTTGGCAATTGGACTCTATGGCATTTAAGCTCCTCCCCTCTTTAAACCCCACCCTCCTCAGGCTCCGCCCCAAAATTCTCCAGGTATTTCCCAACTTGGAGGTAGCAACCCTATGTTTTTATGATTTTATGGTATTGTTTTTACATGTAAACCATCTTGGACAGGACTCTGGAGAAGTGCCATCTAAATTTCCTAAATAAATAAAGAAGCATTGTAACTTTAAGGGACTCTCCTTGCATGAACCCCGAAAGCTGGTAAAGTTTTGGATGGGGGTCAGATTTTATGGAGTCCTGATAGGGTTGCCAGGCCCCTCTTTGCTACTGGCGGGAGGTTTTTGGGGCGGAGCCTGAAGAGGGTGGGGTTTGGGGAGGGGAGGAACTTCAATGCCATAGAGTCCAATTGCTGAAGCTGCCATTTTCTCCAGGTGAACTGATCTCTATCAGCTGGAAATCAGTTGTAATAGCAGGAGATCGCCAGCTACTACCTGGAGGTTGGCAACCCTAAGTCCTGAAGGGGTCAACACCTTCCTCCATAGAGAAGCATTGTAAAGTTTACAATGTCTCTTTATGGGGGAGGGGGCAACCCCTTCGGGACCCCATAAAATTGGAACCCCTGACCCAATCTTCACCAAACTTCGAGGTTCATGCAAGGAGAGTCCCTTGAACTACCTTGAAAATTTGGGAACTCTAGCTCCAAAAATGCCCTCACAGGAGCTTTGGGGAAAAATCCCCATAGAGTAAAAAGGGCCCAATTTTTTGGGGTAAACCCAGAAATTAATACGAATACCCCTTTACCGGTATGGGTATTCAGCTCATTTCGGGTTAACACCCCCCCCCCAAAAAAGGCCCAATAAACTAAAACCCGAAATTTACTTCTTCTTTTGCATAAAACTAGATAGGCCTATCCTGCTGTTGTTTATGCTTCTATTTCAGTTTTGTAGAATATAACTGGGAGAGGAGTAAAAGTGCTCGGGAAAAAAACTGGTACCTCTTTTACAGGAGGACATCTCTGTGTTCCCTGTTAGAGACCAGCCATGCAGTCCTCATTAATCTTCCACTTGTCGCTGTTAGTGATATGGACTCAGAAACTTCCTGAATAGGTAAGCCGCAGTAAGCAGAAATAGTAAATTTGAATTTCACATTGAGTGTATCATTGTCTATGCATGTTCATTTGGGGTGGGTACATTCCAAAAGAGATGAGTTGTGTTAAAGTAGTTAGGGAATGAGATACATATTTCTTAAGGTAGACAACTAAGCAACACTGTAGCTCTGCTTCAATCGCTTTTCAGCTGTAGTTTAGAGGGTGGACTGTATACAAAAAATAAAGTTGACAAACAGGAAATGTATGATTGCCATGATTAATACAATCGCTGGCTTTAATGCCTCATAATAGCTTGCCAGTTTTGATATGTTATTTGTAGGACATTACTTAGAATATGGATAGAGACCAGATCATGAACTTATTAAGAACAAAGCTAGCATATAAATGAAGAATAAGTGGCTCAACCACTTCTTGAGAATGACCTGAACGACTGGCTAGTTGATTACATTAATATGTTTGCTAAAGTGAAAGAAGAGAGGCACTAAATGAGGACTCTTTGTGACATAGGGTTGCCAGGTCCCTCTTTGCCACCGGCAGGAAGTTTTTGGGGCGGAGTTTGGGGAGGGGAGGGACTTCAATGTCATAGAGTCCAATTGCCAAAGCTGCCATTTTCTCCAGGGGAACTGATCTCTGCCAGCTGGAGATCAGTTCTAATAGCAGGAGATCTCCAGCTAGTACCTGGAGGTTGGCAACCCTATTGTGACACACACTATTTCTGAATTTGGGGGATAATAACTTTTGATAGTGGTTGAATCAAAAGCATTGATGTAGCACAGAAAATTCCTTCTGTATGAATGTATTGTACTAGAATCTTTTCAATAAAAAACAAACACTTCTGCATCTCAGCGCTTTCAGTGAGAGAGAGCTTTGCATTTATGTAACTCTGACATTACAAGCAGTAACGCCTTAAAATGCTTGACCTTCCCTGAATCATCTTTCCAGGTGAATTTAAATGGTTAATTAACAACAACGTATTTATGGTGATAACAGCAACCGCAAATATGCAAACCATTCTGATGCACATTTGAATGTGCATCACAATGCATATCCAGTAACTATTCTGCGCATCCAATTTATGCCTGCAGTTCCTGATCCCGCAAGCAATATGTGTGTACGGGTCTGCTTGTGCCTGTGCCTCTCCTTAGCTAGATATAGGCAAGCGTGTGGTTTTAGCAAGTTTTATTTTAAAACATGTTGGGTTGTTGCTGCTTTTTGTTTATCGCTGTTTCCCAGCTTTGATGAAAATTGCAAGTGAAGCTACCACAAAGAAAATAATTTTGCAGGGAGCAGAAGGTTACATGCTGCCTTCTCGACAACTCTCATATTGCTAAAATTTCTCTTTGAAAAAACAGCAACATAGAAGACTGGTTTTTAAAAACCCATGCTAAGCAAGTTAATTGCATATTCTGCATTCTCCTCCTAGAAAATGCATTGTATATTTGACAGGTCCAGTATTTACTATATTTGTTAAGTACTGCATTCTGTTGTAGTTCTTAAAGTACAGTTTTAAATATGGAAATGATGCCATGCTGATGTCTTGATAAGCAGGTTCCTTTCAATATGTTACTAATCCTGTTCATGTTTTGTATGCCAGTTGTCCAAAGTGCTGTACAGCCCCATCTTATGTAAGTCCCGTTCAGTTTGCTTGAGGTTGGTCATCTCTATTCGCATTTTTTAATGGGAAGGTCTGGTTGAGAGTGTCTCTTGTCTAGGGTTGGCAGCTCCGAGTTGGGAAATACCTGGAGATTTTGGGAGCGGAGCCTGCAGAGGGTGGGGTTTGGGGAGGGAGAGACTTCAATAGGGTATACTGCCAGAGAGATTCCATCTAAATGGAATCACATTCTAGCTGTATCTGAAGAAGTGAGCTGTGGCTCACGAAAACTCACACCCTGCCAGAAATGTTGTTAGTCTTTAAGGTGCTACTGGACTCTTGCTCTTTTCTACTGCTATTGACAGACTAACACAGCTACCCATCATGAACAATATTGACTGTATGTTTGTCTGAGGGGACTGCCTGGATCTAGAGATCTTGTGCGCAAGATCTCTAGATCCAGGCAGGTAAGTCCCATTCAAACCTGAATAGTTCCTCATATTGCAACAGGGCAATTAGAAATAAAAACGGAAGTCCTGAACTATTTCTCTATCGAAGAAATTAAAAAAACCCAAGAGAAAGTGCGAAAGCAGTAGAGGAGTTCTACTGAAACATGGAAAGGAAAGTGACCTTAATTATCTAGTCCTTTGGACATGTGCAATCAAAATGGATATATTTCATCATTAACATCACAGAATTAATGAAAAAACAGAATTTAAAAAACGGTGGCAAAAATGGTCAAAAGTTTTATCCTGTCAAGAAAAAGAATAGCTCTAACATCCTCAATTAATTTGTGATTACTGGTATTTCATTTTCTTTTAAAAACGTCCCCATCATCATGTCATGATTTAAGACTTTTTATGAATTAAATATATATTTCCGGACAATTACTAGGTTCATTGTTAATATAAGCCCATCAGACAATGTGTCTTTTATAATAGCTATGCCAAGGACTTGATTTAGTAATAAAGGATATGTGAATAGCTAGACTTAGAAAACAGACATAGTTAGAGTTTAAAACTTCAGCAGTGTAGCTGTCTTAGTGAGTTCCAGCAAAAATAAACAGGGCTCCTGCGGCACCTTAAAAGACTAGCGAAATTTTATTCCTACATAAATTGTGGACTACAGCCCACTTCTGCAGATGTATTGAATAGATCCTTACTGCTGTCGTTTTATGTAGTGTAAAAAAGCCAGCAGGGTCAAGGGTCAATGAAATGCCGGAAGAATAGGGGGGGATATAATTATATAAAATTCAAATTTAATCCAGAAAAAAGAGATCTTGTGCTAGTTATACTAAGTTAATTAACAGTTGTAAAGGGGGTGGGAGTCCCAGGTTTTGCTAAAATAGTTGTGAGGTAAAAAATCCCAAGCCCCACTGGAGTCTCCCTTAGAAGTTCTTTTTGGTGAAGAATTGTGATTTTCGGTTTAGTAATGGAATGTCCTAGGAATCTAATGCCCATAAAAGTACAGAGCCAATCTGGACACTAAAATGATTTTAGTCTCTGCAGCCTAGGAATCAAATTACTGGGTGAATGTGGGCATAGCACATTCAACAATGGATTTATTTTCATGAGATAAATTTCTATAGTAATTCTTGTTCCAATGCTACTTCTATTAGTATCATCGTTATGGTTACCTCAAAGCAATAGTTTATGTTTATTGAGTGTTCTGGATTCTTTCCTGGTGTTAGAAGGAGGAAATGCTTTGCTGGTAGTCAACGCTCTCTTGTTTCAGTATCAGTTTCTAGTCTGTTACAATCAACTTTTTAAAAAGGTTTTGACAGTTATATCTATGGTCACATAAATGATCACCGGTTTTCTATGTTCACCTCCTCGGATCAGAACCTATGGAACAGAAAAGAGCAGCAGTAAATGAATATGTGATCAAAGGTAACACGTAGAGAGGAGGGAAGGAGTTGAAGCTGAGTAGTCAGTACAAATTAATAATCTGCAGGGAGCTGGCCAGAAATCAAGCAAATACACACATAGATATTTAAGCAGTGCCTGGTCCCCATTAGTTCTACTAAAGAGCTAGAGAAGGTTTTGAGGTAGGGTTGCCAACCTTCAGGTAGGGCCTCAAGTTCTCCTAGAATTACAATTGATTTCCAGTCATCCTGTAGGAAACAGCAGCTTCAGAGGATAGACTCTAGGGCATCACATCCCCACCCAGCTCCCTCCCCTCTCAAAATTCTGCCCTTCCCAGGCACCTCCCTGAAAACTCTAGTAATTTCCTAAGCCAGAGTTGGCAACCCTAGGGTTCATTGTACAAGGTAAATCCCCATGACATCCCTGGGTCACTTGATAAACAGCTGAGGTGCAGTGCAATACTAAGCAGAGTTGTGTGTGTAAAGTGCCGTCAAGTTGCACCCAACTCACGGCGACCCCTTTTGGGGTTTTCAAGGCAAGAGACTAACAGAGGTGGTTTGCCAGTGCCTTCTTCTGCACAGCAACCCTGGTATTCCTTGGTGGTCTCCCATCCAAATACTAACCAGGGCTGATCCTGCTTAGCTTCTGAGATCTGACGAGATCAGGCTAGCCTAGGCCATCCAGGTCAGGGTTACACCCATCTAAATCAGTTGACATCAGTGGGCTTGGAAGGATTTAAATGTAGTTAAATAATAAGCGGGGATCCCTACTGGCGGGGATCCCGAGTTTGCGGAGCCGCGCCGGGTGACGGGGCTCGGCTGGCCGCTCGGCCGTGGGAGTGGGGGGGAGGAGCGGCTGGGGCCCGCACTCTCCTCCCGACGGCTGGTAAAGGGGGGGAGGGCAACTCTTACCGGCGGGCGGCCTGGGGGGGCGGCTCCGAGCGGGCTCCTGGGTCCTCGTGGTGGCAGGGGGAGCCTGAGGGAGATGACCGGATGGCCCGTCGTTGCGCGCCTCTTCCGGTCCTGCCTGTTTTTTTTTGAACGGGCCAATCCGGGCTCAGCCCTCCGGTCTCTCCTCCCCAGCCGGCGCTACCGACCTAGGTCTCGGTCTGGTCCGCCGGCCGGGTATTTAAGGGGTGAGCCGCACGCGGCTGGCCCTGCTTCCAGCCTGCTTTGAGAGTTGGTCTTCCTGCCTGCTTCATTGCTTCATTGCCCACGAACTTTGCTCCATGCCTCCTAAGCCGAGCGGAAAGAGGGCCCGGTTGGCGCGGCAGCAGAAGGCGACACCGAGGAGTGGGCAGCAGGGCGCAAAGGCTGCGCCTGTGAGGTTCGCCTCCGGCTCCGCTGGGGAGCGCCGTGCGGCCGCCATGTCGGGCGGCTCAGCGAGGAGGCCTGCGGCAGGCACTCGCTCGGCCGCCAAAGGGGGAGGCTCTGGGCAGAGGCTTGCATCAGGGACTCATTCGGCTGCCGCAGCGGGCGGCTCTAGGAAGCGGCCGGCAGCAGGGACTTGTTCGGCCACCACAGCAGGCGGCTCGGGGAAGAGGCCGGCAGCAGGTTCTCAGGCCATGGCCAGGTTCAGAGATGGGGATTCCTCAATACAAGAGCTCACAACAATTGTTCAGAAGCTGGCCGAGGACGTAGCTGGCTTGAAGGCGGCGACGGGCAGCACTGGGGCTGCGGAGTCTTCTGTTTCCACTTTAGGTCTGCACGTGGCTGGCGGCAGAACTGGGAGGGTGGCAACTCGGAGGAAACGGGGCGGCCCGTCACCCTCCAGTTCCAGCAGCTCTGGGTCTGGTAACTCCCACTCTAGGGACAAGGGCCGGCAAAGGACGGCAAGTCGCAGGGCCCGGTCGTCCCATAAGAAAGCGAGGCACAACAGAGAAGTCTCAGACAGCGGGGGAACTTCAGGTAGGTCCTCCTCTGGGGAGGATTCTGATGGGGCGTCTGCAAGGTTTTGGAGGGCGGGTGCTGAAGTACCTGGGCTCCCCGGGTGGGTTTTACGCAGGCGGGCGGAGGAGGAGAGGCTTGAACAAGAGGAACGGGTGAATGGTGTTTGGGGGGGGCGGGAAGTCCGCTCAGGGCCCGCTGTATAAATCCACCTGCGTTTCTGGGGACAACCCACCTGGGATACACTTGCCAAGGGATTTAAGGGAACAAATCCTTGATGGCTATTACGTCGATGTGATATCGTTGATAAAGCCTGAGATGTCTGTAGGTAGGAGTGTAAAGGTGGGGGGTCGGGAGCCTAGGAAGACACGGGTCGATCCCAAAGACAGGACCTTTGACAATTGGCTTGCTGGTTTTGGGGTTTATATGGCGGTAGTCGCGGCCTCCTACCCAAAGCGGGCCTGACACCTCCTTACCCATCATAACTGTGTCCTTAAGGCACGTGCTTTGGCGGGTGAGGCTGCGGCATTGGATTATGATGAGGAGTTCCGTAAGAGGGCCTCCAATAATGATCAGTGGCGCTGGGACCACATAGATAGTTATCTGTGGTCTACGTTGGTGAATCCGCATGTACAGGTTAAGTCGGATGCTGCAAAAGGGGGTAAGTGGGCTCCGCGCCGTGATTCCAACAGGAAGGTGTGTTGGGAATACGGCCAGGGTCGCTGCAGCCGCTTTAAGGTCAGGTTCGAACACATATGCGAATCCTGCTATGGCGGTCACCCGAAGGCCAGTTGCCCCAGGGCTCAGCAGCCCTTTCGGGGGGGCCGGCCCCTCGCCCGGAGGGACGGGGGGGCCGGGGCCTCGACTGGTGGAAGTAAGTAGTCCTGCTTCATTTATGGGGCTTGCCAGGACTCCAGTACTCCTGGAGGCTCTGTTACCACTGCTGTCCAGATACCCTAACAGGAAGGCAGCAGTGTTCCTGGGGGAGGGTTTCTCTTGTGGCTTTCGCATCCCTTTTAAGGGCCCCAGGGTGGCGATGGATGCTCAGAACTTGAAATCTGCCACGGAACTCCCTGACGTTGTAGCAGCCAAAATTGAGAAGGAGCGGGCGGCTGGCAGGGTAGCCGGCCCATTTGGGTCACCGACTTTTCATAACCTCAGGGTTTCCCCTTTGGGTGTAGTTCCCAAAAAGGCGCATGGGGAGTTCTGCCTAATACATCACCTGTCTTATCCGAAGGGGGCATCGGTCAATGAGGCCATCCCGCAGGAACTCTGTTCTGTTAGGTATGCCTCCTTTGATCACGCTGTCAGTTTGGCTCGGGCATGCGGTCTGGGTGCACTGCTCGCAAATTGCGATATTCAGTCAGCCTTCCGGCTGCTGCCGGTGCATCCCGAGGACTTCTGTTTGTTGGGGTTTCGCTTTCAGGGCGCGTGGTATTTTGATAAGTCTATGCCCATGGGGTGCTCTGTGGCCTGTGCTGCCTTTGAGACCTTTAGCTCGTTTCTGGAATGGGCGGTGACTGTAAGGGCGGGGTCCAGAATGGCAACTCACTACCTTGATGATTTTTTATTCATGGGGAAGGCTGGCACGGACGAATGTTCTAGCTTGCTGCGGGCATTTCAGGGGCTGTCCCAAGAGCTCGGGGTTCCCCTGGCCCCAGAGAAAACTGAGGGCCCTTCCACTAGGCTGATCTATTTGGGGATAGAACTGGACACTGTTGCAGGCACATCTCGCCTCCCTGAGGACAAGCTGTTAGCCATGCGGGCTCTCATTTCACTGTTTCTGGCGCAGCGAAAGTTTTCGCTGCGGCAGCTGCAATCTTTGGTGGGGCACCTTAATTTTGCTTGTCGGGTGGTCTCCCCGGGGCGGGCTTTCGTGGCCAGATTGGCTAGGGCCACGGCGGCGGCTGCCCTTCCCCATCATCGTATTAGGATTACCAGGGGTATGAAGGCTGACCTTCGCATCTGGGATGCTTTCCTGCAACATTTTAATGGTGTGTCATTATGGCAGTCGACGCTGGATTTGGGGGGGGCACTGCAAGTTTAATTGGATGCAGCAGGGGGCGTGGGTTTCGGCGTGTACTTCAATGGACGCTGGTGTGCTCAGCCTTGGCCGCAGGAGTGGTTTGGGGCCGGGATCACTAGGGATCTTACCTTCTTGGAATTTTTTCCCATTTTGGTGGCAGTTACTATCTGGAAGGACCAGTTTCAGAACAAAAAGGTGAGGTTTTGGTGCGATAATGAGGCTGTGGTAAGGGTAATTAATAAACAGTCATCCAAATCCGAGAGGGTTATGCGGCTAGTGCGTAGCTTTGTATTAACATGCCTGTCAGCTAACATTACCTTCGCAGCTAAGCATGTGGCCAGGGTGGAGAACAACCTTGCAGATGCGTTGTCTCGCCTCCAGGAGGAGAGGTTTTGCGCTCTGGCGCCTGGAGCGAACCTGCAGCCGGATTCATTCCCGGAGGAGCTATGGTCCCTGGGCACGAGGACATAATGCTGGGGATTTGCAGCTCCGTGGCGCCATCCACGTTCAGGTCATATTCGACGTCAGCTTCGGCCTTCCTGGCATTCTCGAAGGGTAATGGGGGCGCGGGTTCCTGGCCTGCTACTGAGGATATGGTTTTGTGTTACCTAGCTGACATGAAGCGGCGTGGGCTGGCTCCTAAGACCATGCTGAGCCACATGGCTGCCATTTCTTTCTTTAGCAAGGCTCAAGGATTCGCTGATCCGTGCGATTCCTTCCGAGCTCGCAGGGCGGTTGAGGGTTGGAAACGTACGGCACCGCGGCCACCGGATCACAGGAGACCCATCACCCTGGGAATCTTATCCAAATTGCTAACTGTATTACCAAGGATATGCTTTTCTACCTTTGAAGTAGCTCTCTTCCGGGTGGCCTTCACTTTCGCATTCTATGGGGCCCTACGGGTGGGGGAGCTGGTCGCAAGTGCGGCCTCAGACAAGTCCTGCAGGGCCTTAAGGTTTCAGGACGTGGTTCTGAGTAAGTACGGGCTTCACATTACCATTGCCCGCTCTAAGACGGACCAGCAGGGGAAGGGTTCTGTTCTTGACTTACGGGCAGCCCCCTTGCATGACCCTTGCCCTGTTAGGGCTGCCTCCGCCTTCTTGGATCTTCGTCCTGTGGGGGACGGCCCGTTTTTGAAGCACGCTGATGGTTCCCCCTTAACTCGCTATCAGTTTGTGAGCTTGTTGCGTATGGCCCTTGGGGCACTTGGGTTACCTGCTGGCGACTTTGGCTCGCATTCTTTTAGGATTGGGGCGGCCACCACGGCGACGGCTTGGGGGTTATCTGAGCAGCACGTCAAGGCCATTGGGAGATGGCGGTCGGCGGCTTATAAGACTTATGTCAGGCCGCGGGTTAATGATTGTGTTTGAGTTACAGCTGGAAGGCGGCACCAAGTATGGCTGTGTGGCCACAGCACTGTGCACTGGGCAGGACTCTACGCTATTGGTTCCGGTTGGGGAAGACACCTGGGCTTGGATGACCTGATGGAGGCGCACTGGTTCGGCGTGCGAGGCATGCGGTGGGATGCTCTCTTGCCCTATCTGCAGCGGAAGGTGCAGCAGCACGGAGTGCTGGATGTCCTTGTCTTGCAGCTGGGCGGCAACGATATGGGCAAGGTCAAGGGCAATGCCCTGCGGGAAGAGGCGTTGAGGGATCTTCAAACTTTGACTGTGTGGTGGCCAAGTGTACGTGTGTTATGGTCGGACATGCTGGAGAGGAGGTCATGGATGGGGGCGGAACGCCCAGAGAAGGTTGACCGGGCGAGGCGTAAGGCAACATTGTCTATCGGTAGGGCGGTGACGGCCCTGGGCGGTGATGTGATCCCTCATCCCGAGCTATCATGTCGCCTGGAAGCGCTGTATCGCTCGGACGGTGTACATCTGTCTTCGTGGGGTATGGATCTGTGGTTGCATGACATCCGGCATGGTCTTGGGGTTTGGTTACAGCGTTAGGCATTGGCGGGAGTCGGCCAAAAGGGGGGATCCCCTCCTGGCCTCCTCTTGTGGCAGTTTTGGGCATGGGGCCAGAATCCTGTTTGTGGAAAAGCCGGCCTGCGAGCCCCCTTTTCCTGGGCTGGGGACCCCAATAAGGGGTTTTGGGGGGGGAGGCCTTTGGTGTGACTGCCTGGCGTGGCAGTTGGGGCGGCCTGCCTCCTCCCAAGTGGCAGGGTACCACACAGTGGCTGCCGTCCATGTGGGACCGGGATCTGCCATCTCAGGCTGTACCCAGCAGTGGCTGGGCACAGGATACATCAGCTGGCACCGGGTCACCTGATGTCAGGATTCTGCCTCCATGCTTGCCAATGCCTAATGATGTATGTTTTATGTATGTATTAAAAGTTGTGGCCTGTTTTATTCCATACATGTGTTGCGTCGTGTTTTCTGATTCCAGAAAGGGTGGGAAGCAATGCTGCCCTTCTCCCGGGGGTGGTGAGGTTTCTTTGGTCAGGTAGGGTCAGACGGGCCCTGGGACCCCTATTTGGCCTGGATCCGCAAACAGAAGTGTCAGTACATATGAATTTATTCCTGTTCACTGCCCTTCAAAAATACTGTAATATAATGCATGGTTGAATTCATTAATCAAAGTTAGCCCAACGAACAAGTATTTGGAACAATGAACACACACACACATGAAGCTGCCTTATACTGAATCAGACCACCAATCATCATGGTTAATATTGTCGACTCAGATTTGCATTGGCTTTCCAGGGTCTCAGGTAGAGGTCTTTCATATCACCTACTACCTTGATCTTTTTAACTGTAGTTGTCAGGGATTGACCCTGAGTCCTTCCTTCATGCAAAACAGAGGCTCTTCGACTGTACCTCATCCCCTCCCTAACCAGTATCTATTGGACCAGTATCTAAAGCAATATACTAGTTCCGCACAACTATGGAATTCTGAGCTTATATTTCTTACATATGTTCATGCTGGTATGCATAAATTGAGGGGCCCTTTAAAAACTGGATGAAATATGTCATAGTGGTAGAGTTGCCATCTATGGGTTTGGAAATACCAGGAGATTTTTGGGATGGAGCCTGATGAGGGTGGGGTTTGGGGAGGGGAGGGACTTCAATGCCATAGAGTCCAATTGCCAAAGTGGCTTTTTCTCCAGGTGAACTGATCTCTGTCACCTGGAGATCAGTTGTAATAGCAGGAGATCTCCAGCTAGTACCTGGTGGTTGGCAACCCTACACAGTGGTCTGTTCTCCAAAGGGAAAAGAGTCACAAATCCCACTTGAAATGTCCAAAGTAGCATTTCAGTCCCAGCTATCCAGCTGTGTTGTACCTGGAACATGAGACAGGAAATGACTGGAAAGGCTGCTTGTTGTAAAGAGGTAGTCATTGATGCAACATCCTACTCAAGTGGGTCTAACTCAGCCTTAGGGCTACCAACCTCAAGCTGGGTCTGGAGTTCTGGAAATACAATTGACCACCAGATCAATTCCCCTGGAGGAAATGGCAGCTTTGAGGGTGGACTATATGGCATCAAAACCCTTCTGAGCTCCCTCCCCTCCCCAAACTCTGCCCTCCCCTGGCACAGCTTCCAAACTTCCAGGAATTTCCCAAATGGAGTGGGTCAGGCCTTGTGGTCTACTTGGGAAACCTAAGAGTCTTCCTGCCTTCCTCAAGCCACTGTTGAATGGCTGGTTTTAGCTGAATCTTCTTTGCTGCTAAACAGGACTGTCAACCTCCAGTTGGGGCTTGGAGATCTCCTGGAACGCCAACTGATCTCCAGATTACAGAGATCAGTTCCCTTGAAGGAAATAGCTGCTTTGGAGAGTAGACTCAGCATCATACCCCACTGAGGTCCTTCTTCTCCCCAAACCTCCCCCCCCCCAGGATCTACTTTAAAATCTCTAGGAATCTCCCAACCCAGAGTTGAAAGCCCTACTGCCAAACCCTGTTCATATACCTCCTGTGCTGACATAACTCTTGGTTAGCCACTTCTTGGCTCCACATAGGGTTGCCAGTTCCCTCTTTGCCACTGGCAGGAGGTTTTGGGGGTCAAGCCTGAGGAGGGCAGGGTTTGAGGAGGGGAGGGACTCCAATGCCAAGGTGGCCATTTTCTCCAGGTGAACTGATCTCTATCAACTGAAGGTCATTTGTAGTAGCAGGAGATCTCCAGCTACTACCTGGAGGTTGGCAACCCTAGCTTCACACTATCTCCCTTTAACTTAATTTGCTTGTTGAGAATACAAGAAACCCAAGCCTTGCTGATCATTAGTCCTCCCAAGACAGAAAAAACAGCTTTAAAAGCAAAGCATCTATCAAGGGAGGACTAGAACCACTTCTGTCTATATATTTTTTTAAAGATGCGGAGGAAAGCCTGAAAACTGTGGCAGAGCACTAAAAAAGCCGAAAGCATCTTTTTCAAAATAACAAAGGACTGGCAACTTGCCCAGAAAGTCCTTGAAAATGGAACCCTGATGGACAAAAAGTCATATAAGACAGGAAGGCCTAGTAAATTCACTCTGCCTGATCTCTTCATAGTCCACTCAAGGGCATCCTCTTATAAATAACAGCGAAGGCTTGTATAGTTAGCACAACCTGTGGCTTGCTCATCAAGATAATGACAGATTGCTTTTAAAGTTGCCCAGCTCCGGATTGAGATGAATGGCCTGTTTGCCTTCTTACTCAGCACTACTGCATCCTTCCTTTCTTTCTTGGTTTATCACTGCATACTATTCACATCCATAAGGGAGATTAGTGTTCTTTGGGAAATGGAAACTGTTAATACACATCCATCAACAGAGAACAGAATGCACAGAGATAAACACTACAACGGAGCACATTTCATTTTTCATCAAATTCGGAGAGAAAATTATCTATTTTTCATTCAATCAATGAGGACTAAAAATATCCCAGGCTTGCAACTGTTCCTCCTGGTGTCCAAACACAATTCATAAGTCTTAATTCATTAGACTAATGTGTTTATAAGACAGTTGAAATGTCAAAGCGCTGCTAGATTTAGTATAAACTTAAATTCCATTACCTGGCAGGCATTAATTGCTTATGAAGCGTAGGGATTCTTCCCAAGGGTCTTATATGTTTCCTTTTGTCATTTTGCTAACTATTCTGTCTAGACGAACTTAAAGCCCTTAATCCACCATAGGGATCAATAAACGGCACAATAATTCAGTCCTAATAATTAGCTTTCACTTAAACACAAATGGTCATTTCATTGTGAACTGCAGTACAAAATGATAATGAAATAATTAAAAAGACAGATGAAAGAGTGACTTAATAGGAAAGAGGCCTTACCGTTCAATTAGAGACATTACCACTCAACCTTTTTATTATTTCCACAACCTTTCATTTTTAAAAAAAAAAAAAATACTTCAAGCTATGCGCATTTAACCCATGACAATATTCCTATTACATCCACAGTCTTAGGGTACCAGCCTTAACTACAAGGCTGATGCAAACTTGTCGTTTAGCTCCAGCTATTAACAGAATGAGCATTTTCTTCTAGCAGTCTGTAAATGGCACACAAGCACCAGCAGCATTATACTGCCACATGCTCAAAGACCATTTTGAGTCGGAACATGACTGAGTCCCTCTTGCCATAGCATTAACATGTCACCCTTCCAAGCACTGTATTAAGATATGTTTAAAAATAAACCTGAAGACTTTTCAACCTCTTTTTTTTGCCACCAAAATTCCCTGATATATCCTAAAGTGATGAAATTCCCTGTATGTGCTGAGGTAGCAATTTAGTTATAATAAGTTCAAAAAGGTACAAAACTTCATTAACCTTTTAATGCTGCCTCACAGATGTAGGATGATAGATATATTTGAAGCCTCATGATCAAAGCACAGCCCTAATAGCAAAAATCTCTCCTTTTACCTTTAACATGTCCTGCTTTCATTTTAATTTCTGCTATATCTTAATATTGATGTAGCCAGACGTGTCTGCAGCCTCACCAGTGGCTAGAAAATACAAAAGCAGTTTCTGTAGTCTATAGCTGCTGCAGTGGCATGAATTTACTCTTCTCTCTTCTGTTCACTACTGAAGAAGCTTTCTTAGGTGGCTACTTCTGACCATGAAGTCTCGAAGTGTTCTTTTAACTGGGGGAGAGGTCCTTGTCAAAGTAAATCCCCTTAACCAATGAAAAGATCGCTCAACCCTCCACTGATGTAACCATGACAAATGATAGACAAGCATATTTGAGAACCCTACCAGCTATGGTCCTGTGAAACTGCTTGCTGCAGTGTCCTACAGGTGATGTAAGTATGGTGCAAGCAACGGATGTGTATATAGTGATCAGATTTCAGTATATAAAGGATTTGGGAAAGAATGCCAGCTTACAGACACAAGTTTTCACCAAGAATGTGTGGTTGTAGCAGGGATGGATTGGTCTTGGTGGTTAAATGGACCTGTTAAATTGGGGAACCTGTTAAATTGGGGAACCTGTTAAGTCAACTCTACAGCAGAGATCAGCTTGTCTCAGTTCAGAAGCTACCTGAGAAAAGCAATCCTCACTTAAAAGTAATGCCTATCTCATATTTATCCCACTCTTCCTCCAAAGAGTTCAGGGTGGCAGACATAGTTCTTTCTTCACCCACTTTATCTTGTAGGGTAGGATAGAATGAGAGTAACTGGCCCAAGGTCAGCTATTTTCATGCTTGAGAAAGGATTTACTGAGGTCTCCCCCATCCTCATTCAGCACTATACTACACTGGTGCTCTAGCAGTACTTTCCTAAGCAGAGTCACACCTTTCTAAATCCACTGAAGTTATTGGGTTTAGACTATCATAACTTTGCTTAGGATGACACTGTAGACTACCTGACATCTAACTACATCAAGCTTCCAGAATGCAGGTTGTATGATACTAAAGTAGAAATACATTTCTGTTAATAACTATTTTACGTGCAATTGAAGTGCAAGACTGGCTCATTTACAAGTTAGCTCATCAGTTGTCCATTCATAACTCTAAATTTTGATGTCCAAGACTCTTTGGAATACACTACATAAGAGGTTTCAGCCTCTATGAGTATAATGACAAGGTAGCTAAAATCATCTAAGCAAGTACCAGAACAACTGTGTTTATGAATTCCATGCAAAGGGCAGTATGGCTTATTATATTTTTCTTTACAATTAAATGTAGACACCTATATAAAATATGAGATGTCTTACATTTGTATATCTGCTATCTTTTCCCATTCCCCAGTCTGAAATCTCATAAACAATTTCCATAATTTTCTTCAGGGGTTGTGAAAGGCACCATCAAGAGAACACAAATGGCTGCCACTCCATAACCCCAAATAACCATTAAGGGCTAATTAGTACTGAAGATGGCCTGCTGTTGGTTGATGGAAAAGGCAATCAAGGGGTTAATGAGTACCAAGAAAGAGCTTCTGTTTCTTGATGGAGTGCTTAAGGTTTAAACAGAGTACTATAAATCTACCATTGGAGTTGTCATTTTGTCCAGTCAAGTCAGAATCTCATGCCAAAACAGGTATTCCCCCCTAATCTTATAAGATTTTTTCTTTAGTCTCATTCATAGATAGACAGATACAGATGTAAAATTGTATTGTATATCTTCAAGTAATTATAACAAAATACAGTGGGGAGGAGGCACAACCATTGATTTCTTCAAGCTCTGTCACTTTAGAGTTGCCAACTCTGTGCTGGAAAATTCCTGGAGATTTGGGGCTGGAGCTTTGGGAGGGGAGGGTTTGGGGAGGGGAGGCACTTCAGTGAGGTATATTGCCACAGAGTCCACCCTCCAAAGTAGCCATTTTCTTCAAGGGAACTGATCTCTGTTGTCTGAAGATCAGTTATAACTCTGGGAGAGCTCCATGCCCCAACAGGAAGTTGGTAACCTTATGGTAATAGGGTTGGTAATATAATTTAATATTACGGTGATTCAGCCCTCCTTATTATAAATTCTTCTACATTATTTTACTATGTATTGTATCTGTAGGCAGAGAAATAAACTGTAATGGAAGCAGTACCAATCATCAATACTGTATTTCTTGGAACACAACAGCTAAGTAATTGAACAGGCCACAACTAGGTCTCAGTAACTCTAATTCCTCCTCCAATCCTGGTGAAAAACCTCAGCTTCTTCTTTCTAGAAATCATCTGGGATTTAGGCTTAACGTAACAGTACCAGCATACCACATTACCAATTATGGGAGGGGGGTTCTATCAAACATACTTTACATAAATTTCTGTCATACTTAACAAAACTTACACTTTTGACTGCTAATGCAATATTCAGAAACAAGTAAAGAATTCTAGTAAAAACATTCTTTTTTCTCATGGTTATCCATCCAGGTCAAAACAGATTACAATAAAACCTCGAATCCTTCTGAACTTCAGGACCACCCCATCCCTCCTATACATCAGCTGTTTGGTGGGCCATTGGGCAGGGGCAGGGCCGACAGACAGAGGCATGGCTGGTGAGCAGGCGTCTTCCCGCCAGGTCAGGGCTTGTGGCTGCTCTTTGCTAAGGGGAAGGAGCAATCAGATCTGATCATTTTCCCCGATGCCAGCTTGCTTTGCCGGAAGGGCAGGGCCATCTTGGATCCTCAGGTCCTCCTCGCTTCTCCCAGCCACATTGTGGGGTAATTCGGCGGTGGCGAGTCCCCGCGCCCCAGGAGGAATGGGAGCTGAGGGACAAAGACACATTCGGTCCAACAACTAAGGCTTTGTGAAATTATTTGGAGACATTACAACCGGCGTAGTAGTAGTGTCTGTATCCCTGGTAATCTATGTACATCAGCAGGTAAACTTCAGCATCCTTCATCAGCTACAGCTTCTGAACATTTCTGTGTAAACTGTATTATAGTAATGTATCCTTGAGGTTACAAAAGCATGAATTACAATTACAAGTTCAGAATCCAACTAAAAGAGCCATAGCACATATTACATGTAATGAATGACTAACAGAAAGCCCTTTCTCTATTAACACAGCAAAGGTAGTAAGTAACCTTTGAAATGAAACTAAATTTCGAACAATTGATCGGGAGGCGATAAGGGGAGCAAATACAGATATGCTAAGTTGTTTAGTTCTCCACTGAACAATTGAAGACCAGATTTACAACCATCTTGCTCTACATGGCAATTGTTAATTTATATTACCTCCCTTGGAACAGGTTCATAATCATTACCTCAAAATGCCACCACTGAAATAGGAGCTCGGAAGCCATAACTGTCAACAAGATACTATCAAAGCAAACGTTCTTCCCATGTAATGTGACTCATGTGTAGGGATGGACTGTAAAAAGCAGTAGCCCACATTCTAAGTCTGTAATCCACTTCACTAGCACAGACACTCATGAGTCTTAACTGCCGTGGATCTTATACCCCGGCACTGGCTCAGTAGGAGAGCATGTCCTGAGCATACAGAAGATTCCAGTTCAATCTTCAGTTCAATATCCAGTTAAAGGGTATCATCATGTTGCAGTGCTTGGAAAGACTCCCTTGAAGAGATACTGTTTTCTGAGTACACAATACTGAGCTAGGACTAATGGTTTGTTTCAGTTGTAGTGACATAATTTGCAGTTTAGAGACATTTCTTGCCCTAACATTGAATGACCTGAGTTTGTTCTACAACAGGGATGTAAAAGATGTGTGTGTTAAGTGCCATCATGTCACTTCCGATTTATGGTGACCCTATGAATTAATGACCTCCAAAACATCCTATCATTAACAGCCTTGCTCAGGTCTTGCAAATGGAAGGCCATGGTTTCCGTCATGGTTTCCATCTCATACTGGGACTTCCTCTCCCTCTGCCTTCAAATTTGCCTAGCATTATTGTCTTTTCCAGTGACTCTTGTCTTCTCATACCGTGACCAAAGTATGATAGCTTCAATTTAGTAATTTTAGCTTCTAGCAACAGTTCAGGCTTGATTTGATCTAGAACCAACTGATTTGTCATTTTTGGCAGTCCACGGTATCCATAAAACTCCCCAACACCACATTTCAAATTAACCAAGCTCTTGGTGGGGGCTGTTTTTTGAGTCAGAAGCACCAAATTTTCAGCATAGCCGCAAGTGCTTCTATAAAATTGGACCTCGACCCAATCTTCACCAAACATGGGGTTCATATAAGGAGAGGCACTTGCAGCTCCGCTGAAAATTTGATGCCTCTACCTTGAAAAACAGCCCCCCCCCCAAGCCCCGGAAAGACTCGCCATAGGATAACATCTTAGTTAATGGGGAAACTTTGTGGGGCTCTGGGGGGTTATTTTTTTATGGTAGAGGCACCAAATTTGCAGTGTAGCTACTGGTGCCTTTCCTTACAAGAACTCCCAAGTTTGGTGAAGATTGGGTCAGGGGTTCCAATTTTATGGTTTCCCTTCTAAGTACTGACCCTGCTTAACTTCTGAGATCTGACGAGATCAAACTGCCTTCTCTCGCAGCAGAGAGAATAGAGCTTTTCCATCTTCTGCATTTGATTATGTAATCTATTTGATTTCTGTATTGACCATCCAGTGATGTCCACAGATACTATCATCTATTGAGTTGCCTAAAATGTGTTCACAATGAACAAATTGTTGTCTTCACAGAATTTTATGACTTGCTTCATTTCATACTCCTAGCCCAAATTTTTCAACATTATTTGATTCTGCTCTGTTTCCTATTTGTGCATTCCAGTCACCTATGATTATCAGCACACCTTGTTTAAGTGTATGATCAATTTCTTCCTGGAATCTTGTATAAAAGCTTTCAATTTCTTCATCTTCAGCATCTGTAGTTGAGGAGTAAACTTGAATGATGATTATGTTGATAGGCTTCCGATGAAGTCTTATTGATATTATTTGGTCAGGCTTTGCATTATAGCCCCTGATTGCCTGTGTTCCATCTTGCCTCACTGTTAGAGCAACTGTTTCTTCTGTGTGTGTCATTTCCAGAATAAAACACTTTATAATTTTCTGACTGAAAATGTCCTAATCCAATCCATTTTATTCACTCACTCCAGGGATTGCAATGTTTATATTTTCAATTTCTTGTTTTAAGATGTACTCAAAGTTATTTTAAGACATTCCACATTCTGGTAGTTTTTAATCTGTGGACCCAAAAATATTATATCAGTATAAGATATTTTCATCTTGACCTGGATGGCCCAGGTTAGTCCAATATCATCAGATCTTGGAAGCTAAGCAATGTCAGCCCAGGTTAGGACTTGAATGGGAGACCACCAAGGAAGTCCAGGGTTGCCACACAAAAGCAAGCAATGGCAAACCACCTCAGTTCATCTCTTGCCTTGAAAACCCTATGGGTCACCATATACTGGCTGTGACTTGATGGAACTTTTTTGCCACCACAGGATAATTTCATATGTGTAAAGACAAAAACATCTCTGGCTCTCTTGCAGGTAGTCCTGGATCCTCTACAATCCACCTGAGTAATGGAGCTAGGTACAACTCTGCATTGGTTACACAAATCAATATGAGAGATAGGGTGGATAGGTAAGCAAAAGGACCATGCACAAACCAGGTCTAGATCCTAGAAGATATTGAGCATCTGTGAAAGAAACAATGAATACCTTATTTAAATCTTTCTTTTCTTTCTTTGCAGAGATACTGATACAAGCATTATTAATGGATGCACAGTGATATGTAGCCGTCACATCTCAATTGATGTCAAGGTCTGCTAGCAAGAGGTAACATTTCCTGCGCTACACAGCAGCTCGAAATTGCAATGTAGCCTGTGAACTTTTTGTTTAGTCCAAGGACTATGGGAAAGCAGACTCTGTCTTTCACTGTCAAATCATGTTTGACTTTGTGCCATTTATATCTCTGAATGCAAAATGTTATCCTAAAGTCATTGGCGAGGTAATGGGTATTTCCAGCTTTTACACTAATGTGAGGAGATGCAAGGGCTCTAACAATCCTAGCCATTGACATTTACAACTATGGGTTTTGTTTTTAACGCAGGGCAATGAGCAATGTACTTAAGGCATCAGACAATGCTTTATAGCATACACTAAAGGTGAATCACTTTTTTACTAGATTTATTAGCTGGAGGATCTGAACTCTCATGGGGAAATTTAGCCAGTTTTAACCCAAGCCTTGCTGATTCTTTTGGTTATTCCTTTCAAATTCTCAGCAGGATGCCGGCGTTCTAAATGTCCTATTTGGGGATACAGACTTTTTCCCCCAGCTGGTTTCTACCACCTTGGGTAATGGCAGAGTGCTCATTAACAAACTAATTGATTTTTATTAATTATCTGTGGTATATTTTTCGACTGATTATTTCCCCTTAGTATCCAAGCTTATTAACTGCAACTACATATACTCAGCATATAATTAGTCCTGAAGGAACTTAGAGTGGACTCAAAGATTCTCTTTGATTGCTGTATCAAAATATATGGGAAGAACGGTCAGATGTTTAATTTTAGAAAGTGCTCAGAAAATGTTCCTCTGAAAATTACTCAAAGTCATACGGAAGAGAGCGATGAGAAGGCAGAAATGTCATCAGACGTTCTGTTCAAGGAGGCACTCATATGCACTGACATATTAATACTTGAACTCCGCAGCAAGACCTCAGCCACCAAAGTCATTAAATATCTTGTAGATGGCAAAGCGAGCAACTCTATTGACGATGCAATCAGTGGCTGCTACATGTGCCAAAGCAGTTTTCAAGATGACACTGAGAATATTTATTTTGTATAAAAAAATCACACCAATCTCAGCATTTTTTTTAAAAAAAACCTCTGCCAAATCAGAACAATGACATTTTAAAAGGGATGATATTAGTCTTACTATTTGCAATCAGGAATATCATAAAAATCTTTCAGGCCTAATGCAAAGGGATCTTTCTTTCATTCTTTCATCCTTCCTTCCTTCCTTCCTTCCTTCCTTCCTTCCTTCCTTCCTTCCTTCCTTCCTTCCTTCCTTCCTTCCTTCCTTCCTTCCTTCCTGTCTTCCTGTCTTCCTGTCTTTTTGTCTTTTCCTTCCTTCTTGCCTTACTTCTTTCCTTCCTTCTTTCTTTTGGATGTCTTCAAGGGGACTAACATCATGGTGCTGCACACATTGTATCTTCCAAGCTCTGAGCAATTGCTAAACGAATAGGGAGCAGAGGCAGGTTTCAAATGGAGAAAATGAATTGGGAGGGTGAGACATCCCCCTTCTCTCTTTGTTCAAATTTCTAGCTGTTGTGCGATATAATCATTTAGTTGTGAAAACTTACTGGCATTTGCTATCTGTATGCGTTTATTGTTCTGGTGAAGCAAAATAAGTTTTTTTCCAAAATATTTAATAGTAATACACTGATTTCGTACTTTTGTGTTAAATTTTGTTGGCTTAGGGAGACTCAGTAGGAAAGACTGAGAATCCTTTGATAAAAATAGTACCCCTTAAAGAGGCTTGAACCAAAACCTATTGTACAGTCTGCCACAACCCTTATGATGGAAGGTCTTTTTAATGTCCTGCTTGAATCAGTCATTTTGTCTCCTCTGGTTGATGGTAGCACATGGACCCATTTACTGACTAGTTGTCCGCTTCCCCAAATTCCTAGAAATTCTGGAGGCTCTCATACTCATATTTTCTTCCAGTGCTTCTGGGCTGCCTCATTCCTTCCTGACCTACTTCTCCAATATTTAGCTCAGGGGTGGGGAACCTTTTTCCTGCCAAGGGCCATTTGCTCATTTATAACATCATTCGGGGGCCATAACCAGCTGTAGATCTCCCACAGGGGCTGGGGGGAGAGGCTAGGGTTGCCAGGTCTCCAGCCACCACCTGGAGGTTGGCAACCACAGGGGAGGCCATGCAGAGAAGGCCTGGAGGGTACCCCCTCTCCCCTCCCACCCCCCCTCCCAGGTGGGAGGGCAGCCAGCGGTGGGCCCTGAGCAAACAAGGCAACAGAGGGGCGCAGCCCACAGCCAATCCTCAGGGAAGGAAGGCAGGAAGGAAGGAAAACAGAAATGGAGAGGGAGAAAAGGACAGAAGGAGACAGGCAAAGAAAGGGACCAGGGAGAGAGGGGGAGAAAGGAGAAAGAGTGACAGAAAAAGAGGAAGAGAGAAAAGCCTTTCCCCCCCACACACACACACACCGGCCCCACACAACCGGGCCCCAGGCTCCCCGCCTCCCCCAACACACACACACATGGTAGCACATGCAGTCCCACGCGACCGGGCCCCAGCCTCCACACCCTCCCACCCCGAGTCCACAAAAGGCCCTCCAAGCCCAATCGGCTCCCACGCGCATGTTCTGCCACCAGTCTCTCCCCCCCCCCAGCCGCTTGACATGCGGCTAGAGGGGCTTACAGTGTGCTGCGGCATTCCTGCATGCTGTGACTGTAGGGGGCAGCCTTGGGGAAAGCGTCCCTCCCCCTCCTCTCGCCGACCAACAGTCGACGAGAGGCGGTCCAAAGGGCGCCACGGCCCCAGGAACACCCTCAGGGAGGACCGCGCTGTGCTGCGCCTTCGCGGCTGGGCCCTGGAGCTCCCGAGGGCCACTGAAAATGTCCTTCGGGGCCGCATACGGCCTCTGGGCCGGACGTTCCCCATCCCTGATTTAGCTCATCATTTTCTGTTACTGGTTATCAGGATAAAAACTAGAATTTAGAAGAAGACCAGCACTCTAGATTATGTTTCATAAACGGTGTTCAGCTGATGGACCTCAGTCCATGGTTTAATACCTTTAACTTCTTATGTCAGCAATCCATGGTACATGCACACCTCAAATGACTTTATAAGTCTCATGTTCTGAGCTAGCTATTGATTAATACTTTACAGGAGAGGGGAAATCCATGTTTCTGCTACTGACCTTAGGTGGTCAAATATAATCATATTAAGAGTGTATATTAGCAGATTTTTGAAAATTGAATTTGGCACCAAATGTTGAAGCAAGGAATTATGGGAAATAGAATGTGTTAACTATAGAAGTGAGAGCCAGTGTGGTATAGTGGTTAAGAGTGGTAGACTCTAATCTGGAGAACCAGTTTCAATTCCCCACTCCTCCACATGAAGCCTGCTGGGTGACCTTGGGCCAGTCACAGTTCTCTCTGAACTCTCTCAGCCCACGTGGAGGCAGGCAATGGCAAACCACCTCTGAATGTCTCTTGCCTTGAAACACACAACTATAGAAGTGTTTTGCCCTTAGGATTGTGAAGATATATGTACATTTACTTGTGTGCACTGTACATGGTCAATGGAAACCTGATGTACCATAAGAATTCATGTGATTCCTGTCAGAGTTCATAACTTCACCTGGCGAGAACTACTTATTAAAACAAAATCCAACATTAAGCATAATTTTGATGCATAGTGATAGTTGCATGGAATAAAACATTGTGCTTTGGGGAAAAAAATAAGAAAGTGTTATGCAATGGTTGTATAAAACTACCATACAATTATTATGAAAGGCATGTGAACACTGAGGTTGAAGGAAAAGTATTTGAATACAGCATGCAGCAAATACTTCCTTCGTGAAACTGATATGTGAGCAACTGAGGGACACTACTGACTTCTGAGATGATTTAACAACACTTAATTTAGTCAATATATTGGCACCCCTGTATCGAATACCTTTTTTCAATTATTGGGCCCATTAGATCATCTTGTACAGAATCACTTTGGAAATGCACAGGGAGAGGGGAGGCAGGAGGGAGGACTCGAATTCTGAAGCTTCTTCATTTTTTGGCATTTATAAGTTCTGCAACTTGTTTTTGTGCATATCATGTCTGAACATTTTATTATTTTTTTGTTACGGCTAGAGATCTCAAAAGCTGAAAGTGGCCCGGGCCCTTAGCCGTAGTAGCAATAAAAATGACAACAATCTAGCATTTAGGTGAATGCCCAGAAACAATGTGCCAGTATAGCATAGTGGTTAGAGCACTGGACTAGGCTCTGAGAGACCCGAATTTGAATCCCTACATTGTCATGGAAGCATGCTGGGTGACCTTGGGCCACTCTCAGCCTCACCAACCTCACAGGGTTCATGTGAGGATAAAGTGGAGGAGAATGATGTAAGCCACTTGGGGTCCCCACTGACGAGAAATGTGGAGTATAAATGGAGTAAACGAATCGATCCAATGTCTCAAATCTAGTCCTGCTATATCCTAATAGTGTGCATTCCTGACGAGAAGCCTTATGAAAGCTGTACTGTGAAATGTGGTGTTTAGACTCTGTTCTCAAACAATGATTGAAAATAAAACCAAGTCATAAAAAAGAGAATTCTGCCATACAGTCATCTGATTAAAATGCTCTAATATCCTACACAAGTGCCAAGTGCATGTGGAGAGCTGGCTGTATGTAGGAAACATGTGTTCATATGCACAGACCACACATATACATTGGGTAGCACCTGGTTTTGTACTTGGATGCTTCCTTCTCTGCCACAGGTAAGTTCCCCGTGCTTTCGATAAGCACTCAAAAACTGTCTTAATACATAACAGAAAACTATTATTTTTGCCTTTTGTACATTTGGAACCTTAGCAATATAAAAGCTTTCACAGTTCTGCCCTTATGCTTCTGTACTATGGATGAACACAGGCTCCATATGTTCTTTCTGCTCCTGTGATAAAGAAAGGAGAATGGTCTATTCAAGCCATAATTTTCACTGCCTCGGGGCAAAAGAAAAAGGTTTTAAATGATGTGATACAGGGACATGCCTTGAATATTCAAGGCTGCCATATAAATGTACATGAAGTGACCATTATCCACAAAGCTAGCTGTACATCATATAACCCCCCGACACAAATATGCATAAACTGGGGTTAATGAGAATCAAGTGGATAAAAAGATTGCAAGGCTTTTCAAAAGGTAGTGTTCAAAAGCTCCCCAGAAACATATAATGGTTCAGATGGGCCATACGTCAGGGCTCAGAAGTGCCTAGAACTGGCTGTTGTCCAATAGGCAGGGCCCAAGTAAGACAAACAGCCAACAGGGTACCAAGATGACATGGTTCTGCCTGGAGTAAGCCCAGCTATCTCTTTCCTTGTTGGTCCTGACTAGGGTTGTGCATCTTGATATACCCAAACTGAAAATAAACCCAAAATTAGCTGTTTCAGCAATATTTGGGTTTCGGTAGACCGAATACCAAAACCTAGGAATCTGCCCAAAGTCAAATATGCAATTTCTAAAAAAGTTGAATAATTATTTGGTTTTTTCAGGTTTGCCTATTCACCTTTGCTCAGACGCATGGCTCTGTGCTTTCTCCCATTTCTCCCATTTTTCTATCTTTTGACTGGTTTTGTTTTGAGGTAATCAGAGCCAACTTGGTCTGACCAACCATCACCTTTCATTGGATTAATCTGGATCAGGCAAATGGTTATTTAAAAGATGGGGCTCACCAAGTCCCGTCCGGAGGGATATACCTTCCAACTAAAAAAAAAAAATCTGTCTTCAAGAGCTGCTCACACCACCAGGCTTCTGAAGGAGACTTCCTCACCTGCAAGTGTGAGCAGTGTCCTTCAGAACAGCCCCCGTAGTCAAGGCTTTGGCTGGCTCTGATAACACCCCCCTCCTTGAAAACCTGCTCTCAAACTGAAGGTCACCCCGAGTAGACCATGACAGCACCATGACCATCTCTTGAAATCAGGATTTTTGATTACTATCATAAAGAACTGTTCACAGGATGTCATTTGCCACCAAAACAAATGTTTTGTGTGCTTTATTTTTCTTGCATTTAAGCCGTTTCCCTGAGTTTGGAAACTAATTTGCATGGACATGATGCTATGTGCCCCGGATACAAAGAGAGCACCAGACTTTGAGGCACCAGCCTGCCAATCGGCTCTTTCCGCCTGTCCTTGGCAATGCTGAACTTCTAAACCTGAAAACTGATGGACAGCTTGGCTTGCAAATGCCTGGAGGATGAGAGTGATCCCTTTGCAGGCCCATAGAATTGGTCCCCCTTTCCCAAAGGTCACCAAATTTCATTGACCATCTAAGGAGAGTTCCTTGCACCCACACTGCAAATTTGGGGACTCTACCTCCAAAAATGCCCCCACAGGAGCTTTGAAATAATCCCCATAGATTATAATGTTCCCGAATTTTTTCGGTCCTGAATTTTTTGGGTAAACCCGAAATAAGCCGAATACCCATATTTACCTATATGTGTATTCAGCTTATTCTGAGTTTACTGAATAAATCAGGCCCAATAAACCTGATTCTGAAATTTACCGATTTTATTTTTTGCATGACCCACTCCTGAGACTATCTGAAGGATCCCTGTATGCCTAATTGTCCAGTTGTCCCTCCCTCCCAGTCTGATCCCTTTTTTTCACTAAAGTTGAAACCAAGAACTTTCTCAAGTGGTATATGTCTCTTAGGGATGCCTGCCTCCAGGTGAGACTTGGGACCCCCTGAAATTACAGCTCATCTCCAGGCTACACAGATCAGTTCCCCTGGAGAAAATGGCTGCTTTGGAGGATGGACTCTATGGCCTTGTACCCCACTGATGTCTCTGTCTTCCCCAGGATCCGTCCCCAAATTTCCAGGATTTTTCCAACCTAAAGTTGGCAACCCTACCCCCCACCCCTGCCCATAGCCACCCCTGTCTCTCTATTTTGAAGTCTTCATTCACATATTAGGCCTACCTTATCCACAAGCCTCACAAACCTCCCACACATAACTGTTTCTCCGAGGCATGGAAAGTGAATGGCATATACTAAGTTATTTAAAGTGAATTTGATGCCCTCTCCAAATTACCAATAACAAAATTTCAATTTTAATGCAATCAGATGCCTTTACTATTCGCTGCTTCCAATCCTAGTGCCACTGAAATTGAGGAAGGCAGCCAGGGGCTTTGACAGTGTGGTCACAAGCTAGTTGCCACAGAAGATGGAACCACCCACAAAATGCCTGCCATAGCTTACCTGCAGTCACACAATGAAGGTTCTTGTCCTGTGTTGGCATCTGCTGCCAACCCAATGTTATTAAAAAATGTGCAAAGCCAATCAAATCTCCAGTGGCCAATCAGAAACCTTGCCAGTATGTTGCTTGTATTCAACTTACTCTGTGTAATTGGCCATGAGTCTCACTGAGAAAGGTGGACTAAAAATAACATAATCAATAAAAAGAAAGGAGCTACAGCACGGGACTCTTCCCATAACATTGGTAGCATAGGAAATAGGTTCCAGGCCCCATGTTACTGCTAAGCCACAGAGTAACTATGCCCTCTTTGATTGTTTACTATGCACAGCAGAACAAGAGAGCAGTATGGTCAGTGTGGTACAGTCTACATAGTACAACACATCCTTACAACACATTTCCACCTTTTCCTTAAGTAACATTTCATGCATTTCCAGTTTAGCACAGATATGCCCAAAGATGGAGAAATAACAATGGAGTGATTTAATCATGGATCTTCAGGGAAATAGCCAGGACCAGAAGATTATGCCTACATTTTTCACATGTAACATGAATGTGGGCCAGGGCTTTATAATGAGATGACCCTGACCTGCCACAGCTTCTTCTTCTACTCTCTCTCTCTTTTTTTTCCAAATGACTAGTGCTTTAATTATTTGCATCTGTGAACTCAAATGAAAATACTTAAGGATATATCAATATATTCATAAATCATCTGCAGGCAATAAGTAGTCCAACATGGATAATTAGAGAATTTACGGAAGGCTTGCTCCCTCTGTTTATCTGCTTATGACATTTGCGGTGCAGCCCTAACAGCGGGATAATTACTAGATTTATTCATCAAACAAAATCACGCCTTCTGGGAATGCTCAGTGACTTCAGTTTTAGGACTAATAAAGACATTTTTTCACCCAAACTCAAGTACTAATTTGCTCAGTAACTAGCTGCAATAAGCTTTTATGGAAGCACTCAAAGAAGAGACTTGGCACCAGAGGGCAGATCATTAAAGGTGCAGGATCCCCACACAAAAAGCGCTGAACAATTCCCTGACTGTATTAAAATTTAATTGTTGGATGTTAATTGAAAAATATATATAGAAGTCATTCCTGTTCTCTGCGTTTCAGTAATTATTCTTCTCTGATCAAAACCGTATCTTTAGCAACAAAACCCGGACTTCTTAGACTCTTTCCAGTTGTTCAATGCATCCCCCCCATTGATGTTGTTAGAATGGAACAACAAAGTGAACTTTCCTCTCCTCAACACTTCTTAGGGAAATCATAAAACCATTTGATTTGTAATGAAATGAAGGCACAACCCTATGGTCGAGTAGGGGCACAGTCAAGCAGCAAGTTGTCCTGTTGAAGCTCCTGTGAAAAACAACAACAGAACGTGTGCAATACCACCACTGTGCTCCAGAGCAGATCTTGGCAATTTCAACAGGTCTTGCACTGATAAACGTGATTTTGTCTTAAATTTGGAATAACATTTTTTTTATAAAAAAACTTTTGAGCAGGTTGAGTCTCAATTGCCTCAGCAGACTGAATGAGAAGATCTATTTCAGTTCTTTTTCATTTGCCAACAAATTCACAGGGATTTCATTGTCTCTCTCAAAACCTCAAGCTCTTCCTGGCGTAAATATGTCAGGTTTAAATACAGAGAAAAGAAACGTTTGCTACTCCTCCATGCTTTTCGGGAGATATTACAGGGCAAGTGTTGAACACCCAGGGCTGCACATATTAAAGTCAGAAAAATGAAATAAGCAATGTGCTTGGATCTTGCTCTGCATAATTTGGCACTTTGGACAGCATGGGGCTTTGTTTTCTGCTCTAATCCTCCTTCTCTTCCCCACAAATAGGAAGCTTTTTTTCCATGTCAGAATCCTGCAGGCTCCTAAGACTTGTTCCATGCTGCAGAGAAATGATGAACTACAAAAAATGCAGACTTTTAAACTCATATTTAATTGTTTAATGTCATGGCTCTTGGTAGAGCATTGTTGCTTGAAAAATAAATTGGGTAATTCAATTAAATGGCTACAGAAGATACATCATATCAGATGTAGAAAGGCACTAACCCCAGCTTGAACTTGACGTCCCACATCGCTTCACTTATTTGACAAATGGATTCTTGAAAATAATTGAAACACATGGCTGCCAGCATAGGTCAATAATACTTTTTTGCCATTCAGCCTCTTAACAGCTTCCATTTTTTCTTGCACTGTGCCATTCAGGGCAAAGATTGCATTTGCCTGGTAAATCATGCAAGCATTATTACTAAAATGGGACTAAATGCAATGAAAATGGACTACATAAAAGTAATGGCACTTAAGTAAAAGGAAGACCATCTAGTAGGGCAAACACTAAATGTCAGAGTTAAATACTATATGACATTACCTCCATTACAGGATCATATTAGGCATATAAGAAAGCAAACTTACTAACCCAACACACAATATCTTTTCAACACACTTAGCCTAACTAGGAGTTACCAAGGAAGATGAGTAAGAAGCAACACAATGCATTGATTAATAGGTAATATTTCTATGCTGTAATGGCCTTACATTTTAGGATTTCCACTATGGAGAAGTAGGGGAAGATCCAGAGTTTTTAATAATATTAACACAAAAAAGGGAGGGAGATACAGACCAGAAGCTCATTGAGAGTTTGAGACTATAATCTTAAGGAACTGTTTGAAAAGTTAGTTAGAAGTAACCATTCAAACCAATGGTGATTCTTGTGTACACATGCCCATGTGAGAAGCATTAGATCTCAGAAGAGCCAACATGATATAATACTTAGAGTGTTGGACTATGCCAGTGGAGATCCAGATCCTTACTCTACCATAAAGATCACGGGGTGACCATGAGCCATTTACTCTATTTCAGGATAATCTATCCCATAGGATTGCTGTGAGCATACAATGTATCTCTCTCTGCTCTTTGGAGGAAGGATGGATAAAATCTATTGGGTAGATAAGTCTTGAGACACACAACCATTCTGTTTCAGACCTCTGTGTTGGGCTGTGTAGTGTAGGAGTTGGAGTGTCAGATTAAGAAATGATAGACTGAGGTCTGAATGCCCACTCTGCCATGGAAGCTTGTTGAGTGACCCTGGGCCAGTCACACACTCTCAGCCTATCCCATCTCATAGGGTTGCAAAAATACTTCCTTTTATCTGTTTTGAATGTCACTCTCCAACTTTAGCAGATGACCCCGCGTTCTAGTATTATGACAGAGGGAGAAAAGCTTCTCCCTGTCCACTTTCTTCATACCATGCATAATTTTATAGACCTCTATCATGTCTCCCCTTAACCACCTTCTTTCCAAACTAAACACCCCTAAGCATTTTAACCACTCCTCATAGGGCAGTTGTCTAGCCTAGGGCTGTTGATTCGGTTCGTCCTGAACTGAAAAACAGCCGAATTCCCCCCGATTCGGCTGTTTTTAGGTTCGGGACAACTGAACTCAAAAAAGGCGGGAAACGAGGGAGCCAAATTCGCCGACTTTGGGGGTTCGACGAATAAATTCAGCAGATTCAGGGCCCCGCCCCTGCGCCTTCATGGGGCTTCCATGAAGACATGGGGGGGGGCTTTAAACAGGTCTGTGCCTCCCAGCTGGGAGGCGCAGATCTGTTTAAAGGGCCCCCCGCGCAGAGAGCACAGAGAGGCTTGACAACCCCCCGCCCACCTTCCCGGGAGTCCCGAGAAGGCAGGCGGGGGGTTGTCAAGCCCCTCTGCGCTCTCTGCGCAGAGAGCGCAGAGAGGTTTAAAGACCCCCGCCCCCCCTTCCCGGGACTCCCGGAAAGGCGCGCAGGGGGGCCTTTAAATAGGTCTGTGCCTCCTGGCCGGGAGGCACAGATCTGTTCTACCCACCCCCCTTTAAACACATCGCACCTCCCAGCTGGGAGGCGCAGATCTGTTTGAAGGGCCCCCAGGGTCTTTAAACCCCTCTGCCCTGCCTGCCCGGGCAGAGCAGAGGGGCTTGCCAACCCACCGCCTCTCTTCCCGGGAGTCCCGGGAAGAGGGGCAGGGGGTCTTTAAACCCCTCTGCCCTGCCTGCGCGGGCAGAGCAGAGGGGCTTGCCAATCCAGAGGGCTTGCCAACTCCCGGGAAGGCGGCCGGGGGCCCTTTAAACAAGTCTGTGCCTCCCGGCCGGGAGGCTCAGACCTGTTTAAAGGGGGGGGTGGAACAGATCTGTGCCTCCCGGCTGGGAGGCACAAATCTGTTCCACCCCCCCCTTTAAACAGGTCTGAGCCTCCCGGCCGGGAGGCACAAATCTGTTCCACCCCCCCCCTTAAACAGATCTGCGCCTCCCAGCTGGGAGGCGCAGACCTGTTTAAAGGGCCCCCAGCACGCCATCAGGGAAGTCCCCTGAAGGCGCGGGGGGAGAACAGATCTGCACCTAACAGCTGTTAGGCGCAGATCTGTTTAAAGGGCCTCCCCCACGCCTTCAGAGGGCTTCTGCGCAAAGGGCGCAGAGAGGTTTAAAGACCCCTGCCCCCCTTCCCGGGACTCCCGGGAAGGCGCACGGGGGGCCCTTTAAATAGGTCTGTGCCTCCTGGCCAGGAGTCACAGATCTGTTCTACCCACCCCCTTTAAACAGCTGTTAGGCGCAGATCTGTTTAAAGGGCCCCCAGCACGCCATCAGGGAAGCCCCCTGAAGGCACGGGGGGAGAACAGATCTGCACCTAACAGCTGTTAGGCGCAGATCTGTTTAAAGGGCCCCCCCGCGCCTTCAGAGGGCTTCTGCGCAAAGGGCGCAGAGAGGTTTAAAGACCCCTGCCCCCCTTCCCGGGACTCCCGGGAAGACGCACGGGGGGCCCTTTAAATAGGTCTGTGCCTCCTGGCCAGGAGGCACAGATCTGTTCTACCCACCCCCTTTAAACAGCTGTTAGGCGCAGATCTGTTTAAAGGGCCCCCCTGCGCCTTCAGGGGGTTTCCCTGAAGGCACACGGGGGGCCCTTTAAATAGATTTGTGCCTCCCAGCCGGGAGGCACAGATCTGTTCCACCACCACCCCCCGTAGCCTTTAGGGGGCTTCCCTGAAGGCGCGCGGGGGGCCCTTTAAACAGATCTGCGCCTCCCAGCTGGAAGGCGCAGATCTGTTTAAAGCCCCCCCCCCCGCGCAGCTTCAGGGAAGCCCCCTGAAGGCCCGTGGGGGGGCCTAATTTTTCCCCGAAATCCGGATCTCGCCCGAATTTCAGGGATCCAAAGCGGGGCAGTTCGGACTTGGGCACGGCCTGAATTTAAAAGGGCTGAATTTTGCCGAAGCCGAACTGTACCAAATTTTTTTCAACAGCCCTAGTCTAGCCCCCTAATCATTTTGGTTGCTCTTTTCTGTGCCTCCTCAAGCTCTGCAATATCCTTTTTAAGGTGTGGTGACCAGAACTGTACACAGTATTCCAAGTATGGTCTCACCATAGATTTGTAAAAGGATAGTATGATATCAGCAGTTTAATTCTCTATTCCTTGTCTAATTATAGCCAGCATGGAATTTGCCTTTTTCACAGGAGCTGTACTCAGGGTTGACATTATCAAGCTATCCACTACCACCCCAAGATCCCTTTCTTGGTCTGTTGCTGCCAACACAGATCCCATCAGTGTATATGTGAAGTTGGGATTTTTTGTCCCAATATGCATCACTTTACATTTGCTCACACTGAATTTCATTTGCCATTTTAATGCCCATTCTTCCTGTTTGAAGAGATCCTTTTGGAGCTCTTCACAGTCTGATTTTGTTTTAACCACCCTAAATAATTTGGTATCATCTGCAAACCTGGCCACCTCGCTCTTCACCCCCAACTCCTGGTCACTGACGAACAGGTTGAAAAGCACCGGTCCCAACACAGATCCCTGAGGGACCCCACTGCTCACACCCCTCCATTGTGAGAACTGACCATTTATTCCTACCTCTGCATCCGATTTTTCAGCCAGCTCTCAATCCATAAGTGGACTTGTCCTCTTTCCCCATGACTATGAAGTTTGCTTTACAGTCTTGGTGGGGGACTTTGTCAAAAACCCTTTGGAAGTCCAAATACACAATATCCACAGGCTCAGTCCTGTTCACATACTTATTGATACTTTCAAAAAACTCTAAAAGGTTAGTGAGACAGGACCTACGTTTACAGAAGCCATGTTGGTTTTTGCTCAGCAGGGCTTAATTTTCTATATGCTTGACAATTCTATCTTCAATAATGCTTTCCATCAATTTACTTGGAACAGGCATTAAGCTAACTGGCCTATAATTTCCTGCATCCCCCCTGGAATCTTTTGTATAGATGGGTGCTACATTGGCCATTAGGGCTGTTGAAATAAAAAAAATTCGGTATAATTCAGATTCGGCTGGATTCGGCCCATCTGGATTCAAGATATGCCAAAGTCTGAACTCCCCCGCTTTGGGTCTGTGCAATTTGGCACGAATTCAAAGTTCGGGAAAGAAATTCGGCCAAATAAAGCCATTAAAAACACAACCGTGCCTTTCCACGGCTCCGGGGGGGCATTTTTGGGGGTAGAGGTCCCAAACTTTTAGCAGAGCTTCAAAGGACCCTTCTTGCAAGACCCCCCAAGTTTTGTAAAGATTGGGTCAGGGGGGGCTGAGATATGGGCCCCGAAAGGGGTCCCCCCTTAATGTGCATCTCTGAGCAGAGCTTGCCACCCACGCACAAAGCTCCCAGCCCCGACAAACAGCTGAGCTGCAGGGAGCAAGGGCGGGGCAGGTGCAAAGAAGTTTGCAAAGCAACACAACTGCAAAGCAACACAACTGCAGAGCAACACAACCATGCAAAGCAACATGTTTGCAACCATGCAAAGCAACACCTGACACCTGGGAGTTTGCAAACCATGGAAAGGGACAGAGGCAGCTAACTATGCATAATGAGCAGGAGGGGTTGGAATTTCCCCTTTTGCATCGGACTCGAGTTGGGACCAGGCAAATGCATTCTTTAAGTCACCATTTGAAAACCAGTTTGAGCAAGCATCAAAATAGACCTAACCGATCTTATGAATGAGGGAAAAAACTGAGGACACACAACTGAAGCCCCCCCTCAAACCAGGGAGAGAGAGACTCGAGGGGGCACACACACCCCAGGCAGAAGGGGCGAAAGCCCCCTTTGGCTTCCCCCCACCCACAGAAACTGCTCCCTCCCCACACACACACAGACTCTGTTCCCCCCCACACACACACACACAGGAGAAAAAGTATAGATTAAAGCCCCCAAAGGGGTCTTGCTGTGGCTGTCTTCTGTTCCATCAGGAGGGGCTGGGAGGACTGGGTAATCCAATATGATACTATTTAAGCACGGGAGGTTTTGCCTTGGATTTGCCACTCTGGAGATGCATACAGGATTGGGTGATCCATTCATCCCAATAGGGAAAAGGGGAAAGCCCATATCTCGGGACCCCCTGACCCAATGTTTACAAAACTTGGGGGATCTCTTAAGAAGGCTCATCTGAACCTATGCTGAAAGTTTAGGGGCTGCACCCCCAAAAAAGCGCCCCCTGCAGCCACAGAAAGAGAAAAGGGGAGAGCCCATATTTCTGCCCCCACTGAACCCATCTTTACAAAACTTGGGGGGTCTCTTAAAAAGGCTCGTCTGAATCTATGCTGAAAGTTTGGGGGCTGCACCCCAAAAAAGCTCCCCCTGCAGCCATGGAAATGGAAAAGGGGGGAGGGAAAAGGGGTGGAGCCCATATCTCGGGACCCCCTGACCCAATGTTTACAAAACTTGGGGGGTCTCTTAAGAAGGCTCGTCTGAAGCTCCGCTGAAAGTTTGGGGTCTCTACCCCCAAAAATGCACCCCCTGCAGCCACGGAAAGGAGCGAATGTGCACACGCACCCCCCACGAAGATTTCTCTCTCTTTCTCTCCCCGGCCGGGCCGCGCAGCAGCTGATTCCTCCAGTACTCAATCCTGACTGATTGGCCAGAAGAAGACCCAGCTTGTCCACCGATTGGCTGGGGGAAAATGCTGCTTACTGACGGTTATGCTGCTGCGACCCAAATTTGCCAAATTTATTCATGAACTCCCGAACTCGCTGAATTTGGCTCCCCTGTTTTCCCGCCATTTTTGAGTTCGGTTCATCCTGAACTAAAAACCGGTGAATCAGGGGAAATTCGGCTGTTTTTCGGTTCGGGCCGAACCGAATCGACAGCCCTATTGGCCATTCTCCAGTTTTCTGGTACAGAGGCTGATCTAAGGGATATGTTACATATAATTGTTAGAAGTTCAGCAATTTCCCATTGTTGAGGAACTCTAGGATGAATACCACCTGGTCCCTGTGAATTGTTAGTTTGCAGTTTGTCTAGATGTTCTAGGACTTCCTGCTTTGTTACCACTAGTTGCCTCAGTTACTCATTCTCCCCTCCCCAAAACATCTGTTTAGGAAAAGGTATTTTACTATGCTCAGATAAGTCATCTTTTCCAATTTAAGCATGTGATTTAAGAGCCAGCCGTTACACACAAACATTCAGCCTTCATTCACTTCTATGAAACAGTCACCCCAAAAGATCTATTCAGCATTTACTTGTGACTTCAAGGGGATAGCATCTTCACTTTCATAAATGCCAAATATCTATGAACATCTGTGAAATCTGTTTTCTCTACTCCAATTTGGTTGGTATGGTAAACAGATGGTGAAAAGTCATTTTTATATTATAGTCTGGCATCCACAGTGACTATTAATTGTTTTAATACCTTCTCTGTATTTCCCTATATATGCCATAGACATGATCATGCCCTGTATGCACAGGCATCCCTATCCTATCTCAGGGCCTCAATTGGTGGAGAGTAGGATTGTGCATATCAATAAACCCAAACTGAAAATAAACCTGAAATTAGAAGTTTCGGCAATATTCGGGTGTCAAGTTTACCAAACACCAAAACCTGGGGATCTCCCTGAAGTGGAATAGGTGATACCCGAAAAAGCTGAATAAATATTCAGCTTTTTCAGGTCCGGCTATTCACCTTTGCTCAGAAACACGGCTCTGTGCTTTCTCACATTTTTCTATCTTTTTTTGACTGGTTTTGTTAGGGTCCCATATTTGGGGCCCTTTTGAGGTCGGGATCATGTAATTGGAGCCAACTTGGTCTGACCAACCATTCAATTTGTTGATATGGATCAAGTATAAGGAGTTTTTTTTAAATACGGGGCTCACCAAGTCCTGTTCAGAAAGAAATACCCTCCAACTAAAAAGTGCCAGCTTCAACTGCTGCTACCACCAAGCTTCCGAAGGAGACTTCCTTACCTGTGCAGATGAGCAATCTCCTTTAGACAGCCCACGTGGTCAAGAATTTGGCTGGCTCTGATATCACCTCCCCAAAAACCTGCTCTGAAACTGAAGGTTGCCCTGCATAGAGGCTTTGTTTCCCCACACCATGACCATCTCTTGAAATCAGATTTTTGATGACCATAATAAAGGACTGTTCACAGGATGTCATTTGCCACCAAAACAAATGTTTTCTGTGCCTTAATTTTCTTACATTCAAGGCTTTTTTTCTCAGTTTGGAAGCTAATTTGCATGGACATCATGCTATGCGCCCCAGATATGAAAGAATCCCCCAAACATTGAGGCACCAGCCTGTCAATCGGCTCTTTCTGCCAGTCCTCGGCAACGCTGAACTTCTGAACCTGAAAACCAATGGACAACTCGGCTCACAAATGCCTGGAGGATGGAGTGGCCCTTTTGCGGGCCCATAAAATTGGACCCCCTGTCCCAAAGTTCACCAAACTTTAGTGACCATCTAAGGAGAGTCCCTTGCAGCCACACTGCAAATTTGGAGACACTACCTCCAAAAACGCCCTCACAGGAGCTTTGAAAAAAATCCATATATAATGGAGCCAGATTTTTCAGTAAACCCGGTAATAAGCCAAATACTGATATTTACCGCTATGAGTATTCGGCTTATTATGGGTTTACTAAGGAAAATTGGGCCCAATAAACCCGATCCCCAAATTTACCATTTTTTGTCGAAGGCTTTCACGGTCAGAGTTCATTGGTTCTTGTAGGTTATCCGGGCTGTGTAACCGTGGTCTTGGAATTTTCTTTCCTGACGTTTCGCCAGCAACTGTGGCAGGCATCTTCAGAGTAGTAACACTGAAGGACAGTGTCAAGGGTGTAGGAAGAGTAATATATAGTCAGAAAGGGGTTGGGTTTGAGCTGAGTATTGTCCTACAAAAGTAATGTGCTAATCATTGTCCTGATTAGCACATTATCTTGATACTTACAGGACAATGATTAGCACATTACTTTTGCAGGACAATACTCAGCTCAAACCCAACCCCTTTCTGACTATATATTACTCTTCCTACACCCTTGACACTGAGAGACACTGTCCTTCAGTGTTACTACTCTGAAGATGCCTGCCACAGTTGCTGGCGAAACGTCAGGAAAGAAAATTCCAAGACCACGGTTACACAGCCCGGATAACCTACAAGAACCAATTACCATTTTTTGTTTGTATGTTTTTGCACACCCCTAGTGCACAGTGATAATAACATGCTGTGCCATGGATTAGGAAATCTGTGCATATCTCCTATCCCTTCCACCTTCTGTTTGGTCCACAAAGGAGAAGTTGAAGTTTACTTTCCTTGACCAAGTGGAAAGGAGAGGCTGGATTATATGGGAGGTGTACACAGGCTTTGTGCAGTGTGTGGATGCTCTTCTTCCTATGATTAGGGCTGCCAACCTCCAGGTACTACCTGTAGATTTCCTGCTATTACAACTGATCTCCAGTCGATTGAGATCAGTTCACCTGGAGAAAATGGCCACTTTGGTAGTTGGACTCTATGGCATTGAAGTCCTTCCCCTCCCCAAACCCCACCCTCCTCAGACCCTGCCCTAAAAATCTCCAGGTATTTCCCAACCTGGAGCTGGCAACCCTACCTATGAGGCTCCCTCTACATGTAAGAAAATGCATACCTGGAAAAGACAACCAAGTGCTATATAATCAACATATGATAGTCCAAGACTATATTGAGGTATATTGAATATAGTATATAGGTATATAGCCTAAGAAGGCAAGAAGCAGATTGATAACAATCTATCATTCCAATACATATTTTAATCTGTGTTTCAATCAATTTGTTTGCTGTCTTCCTTCACAAATTGTAACCAAATTCATTAATTTAGATAGAAATGCTACTGAGTGATAGCATAAGGGCCTGCACAAATCTCCCAGATGGGACCTGGCAACCCGCTATGCAGGAACTCAACTACTGTGCTGGCCGTGCACCCGCCCCAAAAGCTACGGGAAGGTTGCTGCGCACTCCGTCGTTACAGACTCGGCTGCTCCTGCGAGCGCCGTGCAGTTAGCAGCCAGGAAGCAGATGCAGAGGCAGCCTCTGGTGAACCTGAGGGAAGCCATGTTCCTGTACAGACTCTGTTCCAGCCGCAGCCATGTAATGAGAAGCAGTATGTCACGTAGTCAGTGCCAAACACCCCCCCTTGCAACATCCACCACTTAATGGGCCATCAGCAGCAATCCAGATATCGGGATGAGTAGCTCCTCCAGTTCAGCAGCAGTGATCTCAGAACGTTTGCACAGATGGCACTCATTGTTCCAGTATGTTAATCTCATCAGCAGGGAAATTCCAGTTCATCACGGGTTGCAGAAGCCATCGGAATTAGAATAGATTTCCAAATTCTCACTACCCCACCCTGGTAGCCACAGCTTAATCCTTTGTCACCCTTTTTGCCACCTGGGAACCTAGAAGGGGTGTAACCCCTCTCCATGCCCCCAGAAAAATAGTATATCTGGGGTGCCCCCATCCCATATAGCTCTCTTGGATCCCACCTTAGGTCTTTCCTGGCACTTTTGCTGTTACTCTGTTTGTTAGGTTTTGCGCAGCCTAGCCACGCTCCCTCCCATCTTGCTGGTCAAGTCTATGGGATCCCCTGCCCCCATCTCGGCTTTTACTTTTCAATCTGTCTTAGTCTACGTAAATTTGGACAACACCTCATCTATATACGGTAAATATACCCAACCAACGATCTCCTGCCACGTTGGCAAACGTGCTTGTATTCCTCTCTTGATATTCTTAGACTCTCTGTATGTTTGTGTGCATCACTGAATTGAATGAGAAAGACATAAACATTATTTAATTTGGAACCCATTGTCTGTCTTTATTCAAGGTCTCATTAAACGGATTCTGGTATAGCTGAGTGCGACCCCGCTATAAAAATACATAGTTACCGATTGCTCAGCTAATTTCCCCATATTAAGGAGCAATTCAGCTAACATGACCATATTATTTTAAGGCCTTCCAAGATGTTACACCTATACACAATTTTGCTACACTCAAAAAACTCAGAATTAAGTCTGTCTCCCTTATCAACAAGTCCTCCCAAATATCTCAACAATATTACTTTTGTATCAAAAAGAATATAACATTTTTCCAATGCTATATAATAGGCTTCTGAAATATTTATGTTGTTGAATGCCTCCAAAATCATATGAAGGAAATAAGCATGTATATCATAATATCACCAACGAGTGCCAAAAATCAGTTCTATATACATGCATGCCTATCAGCAGTCAGATACCACTGAAACTGCATTTTACAAGTTTTGTTTAAGATTGAAGCTGATCACATTTTTCCTGAACATTATTTCCTGTCTTGCTCTATTGATGTTCTTCTAGATATCTTTCCTTTTTCTTCTTTTCCATTGCCTTGATCCAGAAGCAAAGTATTGTTTTTTTCCAGTTCACCCATTTGTATATTCTGTTCATTGTTATTAATGCCTCAATTCAGTGGGCCAGTGGTACTGTGTATTTTCACAACTGGAAAACTATCATGGTTCTTTAAAAAGAGGCAATCAGATTCCTTTTTTTAATGATCAACCCCTGCTAAGAAATTGCATGATTATCTGTTAGTTGCATGTCTAATTGTAGATATTTTATGCTGACATTATAAAGAAAATTTTCCTAATAGAGATTTATACAGTTTTTAATATAAAATATATATTAATGAGAATAAGCCTGGGTTCAAAACATATTTCAATTTATACCACATTTTCAAGCAATCAGTTGCTGATGGAAGATTGCACAAGCATTTTCTTCTATCATGAAACCATATGAGACTGCTTAATGGAAAGCTAAGCTCTCCTTGTTCAGCTATTGTGGCCTTATCCAAATTAAACCAGTCTGCCATTGCTGATAGCTTGACTGCTTGATAATAAACTGTGATGTTCAGAAGATTTACACCTCTTTTGACATATGCTTATATAATATTCTTGCTGATATTGTTGGAGGTTTTCCTTGCCAGATAAAATTGGTTATCAGTTTCTGCCAAACATCTAATAATGTCTTACTGGTCGTGGTAGGGATATTTATAAATGCCAGTCCCCAATACACTGTATCTTGATATAAAGATCTTTAATAAATAATTATTTTTATGACTAAAAGAAAATCATTTCACCAGATCCACAAAGGTAAGGTCAAGGATCTGTGCTTTAAGGAAATCTCATTGCTTTCTCAGTTTTTCCCTTAAGAAAAATACCAAATACGGAAACTACTGAAAAAAGTTCTGTGTGATACTAGTATCATTTCATTCATTCATTTAACAATATTTCCCCCATGCTTCCACATAGTTCAGGACAGCATACAATAGTATATTGCCTTGTGTCTAATGAGAACTGTGTGTGGCTAGATCTTGGTGGTGGAAAATGCCGTCAAGTCACAGCTGACTTATGGTGACCCTGTAGGGTTTTCAAGGCAAGAGAAGCTTGAAGGTGCTTTGCCATTGCCTGTCTCTGTGTGGGCTGAGAGAATTCTGAGAGAACTGTGACTGGCCCAAGATCACCCAGAAGGCTTCATGTAGAGGAGTGGGGAATTGAACCCAGTTCTCCAGATTAGAATCTGCTGCTCTTAACCACTATACCATGCTGGCTCTCAGGTAGATCTTGCAGAATGGATATTTCCCACCTTCTCCTTCCTTTGTTACCCCTTTTGCTCACCACAAATGCTGCCCCTGGGGTTCAGGGGATGCCCTGGAACTGTACTTGGAATGGTGTTAGTATCTACAATGGGAGGGTAGTCAACAGCCACTGCATAATAAGCCATTAAAACTACTATCATTATATATTAAATCCACTAGCACTGATAGATCAGCCATAATACAAATGTTTAGTCATCAGCCTAAAACTACATAAAGGTACTGTTATGCCTCTGTGGTTACACATTCCTGATCTGTATATTCATCCAAATGTCATCATGAATTAAACAGAGGACTTTTGTTTTTGATAGACCAGGAATTATACAACTTCAAGGTAAAAGTGGGGAAAAGAAGAGATTTTCCACACACATCTCTGTTTGGGCTGGAAATTGGATGGGACAGTCGAAGCACTGGTTTTAGCTGCCTTCCACATGGTTTCAACTTTCATATAATCTTCACAACAGCATCAGAAATCGCTACCATAATGCAGTCCAAGCATAGAGACTCACAATTTGAGAAGGCTGAATCACATGAAAGTGACTTTCAAATACTATGGCTACAATCCCAAGGAAACTTTTCTGGGAGTAAGCCCCATTGAATAAAATGGGATTTACTTCTGAGTAGACCTGCTTAGGATTGCTCCCTATACCAACTACATTGAGAACTACATGAAAGCAATTTTCAGCAATCTCCACAGGCCGCAATGTACAATATGCCCCCAAGTTTTTTGGTTGCTAATTCATAGTGTGGGTTTAATGTTTACTTTGAAATTGTATGTGAAGGACACCCTCAAACACAGGATTTATCTGCATCACAGTCCCCATATGCTCAGACTTACCTGTTTTATTTTATGCTTGAGAAATAACAAGAGTTTACAAGGAGTTTACACCTAAACACACTTTTCAGGTTAACAGCAAGACTATAAGAGTGCAGCAAAGACAGAGCTCCCAAGAAGTATGAAAAGACAGATTTGATTGGGGAGCAATATTAGGGTGAATAGGATGCAGTATCTTATATTGGAATAACATTACATGAAGCAACCCAATGACCTTTCAGCAACATGTACAATTGGTAAAGACAGCTGAAATGGAAAAGAGAAGAATGATAAATCACTGATCATAAAGCTATAACTGAAGAGCCAAAAAGCTGAAATCTTGCTCTGGACATAGGCAGAAGTCTGAGGGCATTGGACAAAAGACAGTAGAAGGGGAAAGGATCATTCATAGCATTTTAATCTAATCCTTAGATGGGCTCTTTTGGTTACAAAGGAGCTTGACCGGTTAACTTAGCCATAATTGTAACCGATTGAGGTTGTCTGACTTTCAGGTCTCAGCTGTCTTTTACAAATCATAAGTCTTGATACTATTCAACAAATTAAAGTTGAATTTGGTGGGCAATAGCAAAATTACAAACATTCCCTTGCTTATAAATATTCAAAGAGAAGCAAAGAAAACTAGTTGTGTAGTCCATGCCACTGTAGGCACCTCATGATAAATTTAATGTGGATGTTGTAAGAGAGAGGACCTATCTGGCTGGAGAAGTTCAGGAGAATAGTATTACCTGCTGTTTAGCTCTATGTGAACATGATATTTCAAAAACCCCAGGGCTTACTTTTCCCAGTTTTGATTGTGATGTGAAACCAGGTCTCATAAGCCTAGAGGGTTTCTGTTGTGTTTGTAGAGCATTAAGTAAGCATGGTATCTGCAGGCTTTCTAAGCTTTAATAATAGCACTGGTTTTAAAAAAATTAGTTCAGTCAACATGAGATTACATGCCAAAACTATTTGCATAAAGAAGCAAAGAATATTCACTGTATTAATGAGTGTGATTGGCTTTATTGTAAGAATGTGATTTTTTAATGTAATATTTGCCCAAAACTATGTAAAGCCCATTTTAAATGACCAGTTCATAGAATAAAGAAACTACCAGAGATTTTTTTTTAATCTATGAAAAATTACCAAGGATGTACAACTTCTTCCTCTGATAAATTATTTAACCTTTCCTTGAAATTCCTCAGTTGCCAACTGTGAGCCACCAAATTAGCTTTAGGACTGTGCAATCGGTATAGCTGAGCTGAAAAAATACCCCCCAAATACCTTACTGGTATTTTTTCTGCCAAATACACATCAAAGAATCTCCCATGCTAGTTGGTTATTCTAACCCCAAAAAAATCTTGAAAAAATTCAGGTTTACTCATATTTTGGGGGGGAATGCTGAATAGCAGCAGTTAAAGGGCTCTACAGTTGCCCTAGGCCCTTTCCCTGCCTTTGGACTGGTTTACAGGGCAACAGGAGGGAGTGGGGATGAGGCATTTCTAACAGGCAAATAGAGGAAGCTGTACTGTTTGCCCAGTCATAGCTGTTGCTTTGCATGGTGTTTGGCTTCAAATGACCAGCTGCATTGGGCTCAAGTTGCCGGTAGGCAGGGCAAGCCAATCTGAAATTGGCTCGAAGTTTCTTTGCTGCCAGTCTGCCTAGGGACTCTCCAACTGGATGGGTCACCCCTAGGAGTCAGCACCCTACTCTCACTTCGGGCCCACTACTCCATCTCAGGGTTGCCTCTGCTCCAACTGGCAGGGTATCTGGACCTATCATCAAGTCTTATGTGGAACACAAGAATCTCTGTGCTCCAAATCACCCAGTCCAACAGCAAGATGGCAGTCTCAGGCTGCAGATAGGGCACGGACCAATCTCCTGTGTTCTCCAGTCTTGATAAATCTCAGATTAGCCATGATGGAATAGAGATGTCAAGTAATTATCAGGATGAGGCGTTAACTAACTTCTCATCTAACTAAATTGAGATAAAAATCAAATCAAGTTAAATTGAGGTTAAAAAACAGAGGGTTGGGAGCTCACAACAAATGCTCCTGTTTTGGTGGCCATCTTTATTTGAGACCTCTAGCATAAGAAAACAGCCTTTCCAGACCCCTGGAGAACTTCCCCATAGTCTATATGTAGATGAATAAATTTGGATTCCCCAATAAAACCCGAATCTGAATACCATACCAGTATTGGAATTCAGGGATATTAGGAATACCAATATTTTTTACTCCAATATACCCAAATCTGAAAAATACCTTTTTTCATGCACACTCCTAATTAGCTTTGAATTTTACTTTAGACAATTCCAAGTCTGCAGACTAAATATCTTTTTATTCTTGTACTAGTGAATCAGGAATCTAGTTCAGTTTATGTATTGTTAGCTGCTGTCATTTGGAATTGGAGTACTATGAAAAAATATCCATTGTAGGAACTAATAAGAGTTATGCACTTTTTAATCCATTGATTTCAATGGATTTAAAAGTGTGTAATGCTGTTTAGGATTGCCCTGAAATCTGGGAATATATCCATTGGTCAGTTTCATTTTGATAATATTAAGAAATAATAATGTGGACAAATGTGCTGCTTTGTAATAAACTAAAATTAATGATGGGCAAACACACAGACGCATGCTCAGCCCTAAACTGCTAGGATTTTGACAAACCTCTTGCTCAAAGATTCAGAAATGTTTGTTGAGTACTTGTGAACATTTGTCAGGATGCTTACAAAATGCACACATGGGAGTCCATACCATGCTTACCCCTTCACCACCAGTTCCACCCCTCCTCAAATCGCAAACCTTAACTTTCCAAAAGGGAGTTGAAGAAACTGGACAGAGATGATTCTTTAAACAGGTTCCCACTGGTGGTTATCATTCTTGTAAATTATTCTTTTGTACCTTCCTTGCTGGAGCTGATAGGAACTGTAGTTTTTGTAGTCTCTCATGGTAAATCTGAAGGCTAAGAAACTACAGTTTCTGTTAATTCCAGTAATAATGTAACTTCTAAGCATGTGCCTCCACCAGATACAAGCTGCCTGCCTGTGTAATAATTAATACTGTCAACTGCACAGATGCAAATACACTCCAAATACAGCTCACTTTAAATAATGAACTAATTGTCAATGTGACTATGTGGAGTATTCAGCTTGAGAGAAAACAAGAATTGTGAACAAACATGGTAGGATTTCTTTTAGAACTGTTCATTTGCAGCATCTCTAATTAAAAGTGGAGTTTGTTTTTTTTGGGGGGGGGGTGTCTAAATTCAAATGTTTCCCCCACCAGCTTTTTTTTGTTGATTAAATATATGTCTGTAACAAGTTGTCCTATCACTTACTGTATTTTAACACTCTATTTTGCCTAGTCTCTGCTGCCCCAAGACAGAGGTGCTTTCAACACATTCCTATGAGATATTCAACTGAGATAGTTGGCTCAGAAGACTGTGTTGTATCAGAATTGTTGTTCCCAGGTGATTGGCTGTTTATGGGCCCAAGTGCTGGAAGTAGTGACACATCTCTCAGCTGATGTTCATGTTTAATAAGAGGATTTTATGAATGCTGAGGGAGAACAGGATGGAATTTCTTTGCCCAACAATGAGCCTGCTAACAAAGCGTTAGATTCTCCAGTCTGCACCTGTGAAGAAGGCAGTAGAAACCAGGAAGCTGTTCTTGCCTTAGAGGCAGTTGATTGACAGCTAAAAGGAGTCCTGGAAGTGGCTCGTGAAAGTGGTACCTTCAGCTGTCAGTCAGTCAGAAGTTCAGTTCAGCTCCAGAGTTTGGATGGGCAGAGCTCTGAGAAGCTAGTGGCAGCTGTGCGCTGTGTGAGGATTAGTCCTCGGGACTCGGGAGTGATACATAAAGGAACACGGTTTTAAGTTGTTTGATTAATACCGAATTAGCAACTGGGTCATAAGGATGTTAACTCTGAGTCAATAGAATGTGTCTGGGTTTTGACATTGGGAGTTAGCTCTGCGCAAAAAGTGAGTTCTCAAAAACCAGAGAGAGGGAAGTCATCTCAGGTGTACTGAGTGATCCCTAAGTAAGGTTGAGAAGAATTAGTCTCTAGAGTCCTGCCTAAATCCGCATCCAGTCTTGCTGTTATTAATAAAATCGGTTATTTTTAACTTTACCTCACCAAGCCTCTCATGTGCTATCAATTTCTGATAGACCTAATTTCCCTAAAAAATCCAAGTCTCCCTTCGATCCGTCACAGCACCCATCACCATTCATTTGAGAGATACATCGATACACAGACAGCCTTTGTAGGAAAAGCACAGCAAGCAAGAAGTTGCCACATACAACAGGAGCTATTAGCCAGGTGGCTATTATCATAGCCATAACATTCTCTGGCCAATAGTGAATCAAAGGAAAAGAGAATAAGAGACATGCAGGTATGCATTAAAAGAGGAAACACTTCTTTCAAGATTCAAGACTAAATAGATAGACATTTCTCTGAGTGTACCTGAATAAATTTGAAGAGATGCTACTGTGGAAGTACATTGAGTTTTCCAACGCACACAAGCTGAGATGGAATTCCTCAGTACGAGTTGTCATAAACTAGGGATTTCAACTGTTCCAGAAGTTCAGGGAAAGAATACTGCAGCACAGCAGGTGTCTGAAACAACTTTTGTTCTAGAAGTTTGGGAGAAACAACTAGAAGTTCAGGTAGATCTGGTGTTGACCCAGAGAGAAGAACTGGTGGAGAGAGGAAAGGTCACTGTAACCTTTGGGAAGAAGTGATCATAAAATGACAAAAAAGAACAAAGGAAATGCAAGCAGAGGCAAATGACATTTTTCAGAAAAAGTAGATTTCAAGGAGCTCAGGTTTAGTAAGCAAAGTTGCTTTTGAAAGGAGTTCAAGAGGGCCAGCAGCTTCTGAAAGGTATCATACTGGAAGCACAACTGAAAACCATAGCTGGATGGGGAAAAGAATGGAAAGAGGTGCCGAAAGCTGACATGGCTGCACAGGGATCTTTTTAATGATCTGAAAACCAAAAGGAAAGCTTACAGGAGAGGACGGAAGGCTTACTAACAAAATGTGGCACCACTCTGTAGTTCCCAAGTGTGAGGAAAGCCTTCCTAAAGAACTTGTTGGGGAGGAAGAAACTCCTCTGACCTTTCACTACCAAATGTGTGTATATATGTCTTTCTAATAAGTGCAGAAGGCCTAGTGCCACACTGTTCCCATGCATTCCTTTTATATCTGCATGACAGCGGGATTTGTGTGGGCAAGTTATTTTCAACCCATGCCCAATTATTGCATTGATTGCTTATGCTGGAGTCCAGAAAAGCAGATTTCAGTGAGTGAAATTATAGGTCATTTCCCCAAACTTTGGAAATGAGAGAGATGCAATTATCATTATGGCCCCATCTTTCTTTGGAATTCCTTACAGGTTCCGGAGATTTAGGAACAATACAGACGGGGGAGGGGGGGACCCAGATGGTTATGGAAGATTTTTGGGGTTTAAATTTTAGAAACCCAGGTTTAGGTTAAATTTAAGGATAGTGTGAATACAGGTTGAGTAGCCCTTATCTGAAAATCCAATATCCAAAATCGAAAACCTTTTGAGCGCCCACAAAGGGTAATCAGATGGCACATGTGCAGGTTGAGTGCACCAATGGCAGGTTCCCTATGATGCCCCACATGCACAAAATTATTAAAAATAATGTATAAAATTACCTTCAGTATATGTGTATATAAAACATAAATGGATTTCTTGTTTAGACTTGGGTCCCATCCCCAAAATATCTCATTATGTATATGCAAATATTTCCCAATCCGAAATGATCCAAAATCTGAAACACTTCTGGTCCCAAGCATTTTGGGTAAGGGATACTCAACCTGTAATGATATCAATGCCATCCTAAAGTTAACCCTTCTCAGTCTGTTGAAGTCAATGAGCTTTGAAGGATATAACTCTTTTTAGGATAACACTGAAAGAGTAATTCAGATCCAGGCAGGCACCTCCCTGCCTTGTGTTGATATCTTGGTGTGCAGGAACCACTGAAAGAAAAGTTTAATCATATTATTAGATCAAGCTTATTTCAAATTTGGAAAAGATATAAGAGGTCTTTGGAAACCAAAACCCCTGGGTGGATGAACCCAGTAGAAGCGTTTATGAAGAGAGGTAAGCAACTTAATCTGGATATTGGTAATTATAGAGAGATCACAGAATGTAGAGAGGGGGAGTGGTCTCTTAAAACAAAAGAAAAGATTAATATTAAAGATTGGTTTATGTATTATAAATTAAAAGATATATTTAACAAAGATAAATTGGTGGGTTTTAGTAGAAATAAATCTAAATTAGAAATAATATTAAATAAGGGAAATAAAGGTATGATGGCAAGGATATATAAATTATTAATTGAAATAAATTTAGAACAAGAAAGGATTAAACCTGTGATGGTAAAATGGATGAAGGATTTAGGATACAATATCAACTTGGAGATTTGGGAGAATCTTTGGAAAAAAGAATATAAATTTACAATTACTAATGAAATTAGAGAGAATTTGTATAAAATATTTTATAGATGGTATATTACACCGGTGATGATAAGTAAAATGAAAAAAGGAACTACAGATTTATGTTGGAAATGTGGTAGTGAAAAAGGAACTTTTATGCATGCTTGGTGGGTTTGTAAAAAGATTAAAAATTTTTGGAGAAAGGTATTAAATGAAACCAATAACTTGATTAATATCAAAATTAAAAAGGATCCTGCTTTCTGTTTATTGGGAATTCCTAAAGAAAAAAAACGAATAAATGTGACAGAGTCATATGTCAGTATAGTTTTGCAGCTGCAAGGATCACAATAGCTAAATCCTGGAAGCAAGTAAATAAACCTCTAATTAAAGATTGGAGAGAGAAATTATGGATATATATGCGGATGGCCACATTAACAGAGTCCCTACATGGGAAGGACGTGGAAGGGTTTAAAAATGCATGGTCAAAGGCCGTCGCATATTGGGATAAACTGGCGAAAATGAATTTTACTACTTTAGTGAACGAGTTATAGATGCAATTAAGGAATATGAAATTATTGTTAAACTGTATAACATTAGACTGTTTAGATACTTCTCCGGAAGTCTACAAATATGGTGGAGGGTCACTGTTTTAGGTGGGTGGTGGGTTCTAAGGGTACTTTGAATATTACTATTTAATTGTTTAAAGATGTATTCAAATTCTGTATGTACCCGTTTCTACTTTTCTTTTTATTTTGTTTTGTTTTGTACTATAAAAATAAAAAATACATAAAAAAAGAAAAGAAAAGTTTAACGTTATTTGTGTAAGCAGTCATTGACCACAGAAAAAGGAATATAGTAGAGCAAATATCAACCACATTGGAGCACAGGAAAATAAAATAACATATGCTTCGTCTTACTCTAAATCTAAAATTTATTTTCCCCTTTGATTGTGAATTAGGAGATAGGCAGAATAATGTTATATCTCCCATATTTCTATTCAGGCTTAGTTCATGACTCTCTCTTTCCCCCCCCCCACCAACATTTTGGGGGGCCTTCTTCTCTTTAGCTTCTCTTCAAATGAATCCAGGTCCTTCTCATCTTCTTTGTCCCCACTGAGATTCTACTATAGAGCCTATTATATCCCACTGAACCTGCTGAGTAAAAAAAATTAGAAGATCACTGCAGCCTTCATTTAATAGGCCAGCTCCTGGGGGACTGGGAGAGATTGTGTTCTCCTGGCTAACCACGTCAACATATGAATTGACATTTTGCTCATTTGTCAGACTGAAAGCCAGACAGAAAAGCTGTTCTGCCTTTGTGAAATGGTGGTTTTAGGTTAACCTCTGAGCATTCACAGTGTACAAATCCAACATTCTCCTTGCAAAGCCTGAAGTATCGTTAAAAGAGAAGGGCATGGGAGACTCATGTGCACATTAGGGTTTTCACACCTATCAGAACTCATTGTATCAGGACAAGGATAATTACAAGATATCCAAACGGTATTTAAAGGAATTTAAATGTCCAGCAATGCTGAAAGAATTCTTCACAGTGAAATATTTGTTGAATTTTTCATACAAATGGGCATTCCAATATATCTACAAAGTGGAACTTAGAAGAACTATCTATAGTCCATTCATCTGGATACTTCACCTAAGCGTATTCAATGTATTTCTTAAATATTTCCTGAAGCCCCTTCGCACATTAAAAAATTCCTAGAGGTGTGAAAATGAGAGATGCAAAAATTAGCCAATGTGATCTACCCAACGTCACCCATTTAAAGGATGCACCCAACTGTGCAGGTGCAGAAAGGGGAGGAACAGCAAGTGAGTCCATGTTTTAATGACCTGAATGACCATGACCCTAGGGTATATGTGCCTCTGCTCTGGTACATTAGATAATTTAGTTCTTGTGTGTGTGTGTGTATTAAGTGCTATCAAGTCGTTTCTGACTCATGGCAATCCTATGATTCAATGTCCTCCAAATGTCCTATCTTTAACAGCCTTGCTCAGGTCTTGCAAACTGAGGTCTGTGGCTTCCTTTGTAGAATCAATCTATCTCATGTTGTTAGACTAAGCAAAAGCAGCTGCAAGGATCAAGTAGCTACTGGGCAGAAGGAAATCTGCCCAGCAAGATGCTATGCTCAATATGAACTTCTCCAGGGAACTTCAAGGCCATCCAATCAGGAGTTTGCCCTGTCATGCTTTGTCGTTGAGGGCTTTTGAGTTTGGAACAATTGCCTGTTGAGTATGTTCACCATGAGGATCTCAGTACACCTAGACTCATTCATACAACTGGAAGAAGAATAGCTAAGGTAAATGTTGTCCCTTCACATATTTAGGATAATTCCATTGCTCCTTCTTTGTCACTGTTTCCAAATGCACCATGATCCATCTCTTAAAGTTAGGTTTAATGAGAATCTTTAATACTAGTTCTCCAGTAGCTGGCAAGTCTAATGGTTAGATGGCATTTTCATGGATATCTTTCCATCTTTTGTAAATACTTATTTGTTTCAGTAAATATGGATTCTAGAGAAAGCAATAATCACTGCCAATATGCTTTTGAAAAAAATCATTTGTTTCATCACTATTAAAATTAACCAAGTTTAAACAAAATCTGAATTTAACGCAAACACAATTAGTTCTTATACTTTTTTTACAATTGCCCTAAAATAGATAACAAATCTTGTTCTATGTGAAGCAATGATAATTGTTATCATTAATCTATATGTCCAACTAGCACAGAAATACTTTGTAATTTAGAAATGATAACAACACTTTTAAAGCATTTTCCTAACATTTATTTAACATTTATTTTTAGTGTCTCTGGGCTATATGCATGGTTGTATATCCACCAGAACAATGAATGCTTTTGAGAAAAAAAGCATTTAAAAAAAAAAGGACAAAAAGGAAAGGAAATTCAGTTAGAGAATAGATATCTGAATTAGTCCTGTCCATTTATAATGTGATAAAAGTATTCTCATGCTGTTCTGTATTTGTGAATACTTATGATGCTGTCCCACTACGTTTGCATTTCTGTAACAAAATATTTCATTTTCTTGAAGCATGTTATGGCCTTGACTCATTAATTCAGAAAGAAGAAAACACAATTAAAGAAGTCTTCAGGGGTTCTAAAGTCATCTGAATTTTGTGCTCGTTAATGACATGCTGTATTATTAGCTTAACTTAATCCTGTTACTCTTTTGTGAGACATATGAACCGAGGTCTGCAAATCTGCTGTGAAGTTTCAACTGGTCAAAACATTGCAGTAGGTCTCAACAACAGGTAATCAAAGTCAAAGAGAAGTAGTCAAGTTCATAAGCGGTCATGGTACCCTTCATTAAAATGCCTTCAATATTTCAAATGGCTAAAAAAGAAATCCAGGAAATACTTGGGAGGCAATGTTAGAAGAGGTAAGTTACATACATTTATATTTCAGAATCCTGAAGGGAGGAAAAAACAGTGTATTCCAGATAGCAAGTCAATATCAATATAGATAAATTAACTAAAACAACATTGACATATTAATGATTCCAAAGGGCTGGGGGGGGGGCGTTGCATGGTCAATTCATTGATTCCCATAAAGAGTCTTCCTGTTACATAGGGGGCAAGTTCCTTTTGTTATATCAAAAATGGTAATTTTATTGGAGAAATTCACAATAGAAGATGATTGATTGGCCTCTCTTGTCATGGAGATTAATTATTACCAAGAGTCCATATGAAAAAGTATTGTTCTCTACATTGACCCTTCATGCTCTACTCAGTTTTGTTCTTTGACAGTGGTGTACAAAGTAGACTCTTAACTTAGCAAATAGAAGTTTTCTGTCTCAAGGAAACCAGCCTTTAGGAAGAAGGAGCGCTAACCAGTATGTTATTTTTAACAATGTATAATTTAAGACATGGCCAAAGCCACATAATGGGAAGTCAGCACACGTATTATCATTTTATTAAATTAGTGATAAATATTGCATAGTAAAAATGAAAAAAGTATTTAATCTTCAATGGAAAAGTATCTGAAAAGCAAGGCACATGAGGAAGAGATAAAAAAAATAAGTTTTATCTAGTTATAAACATTTCCTCTTATTAAATCAACAAATCTAACAAGTATATTTTCCAATCCAGAAACTTGTTATCTTTGTATTATGATAAAATGGAAGGGTAAAATTCATTTGTCCTGTTTTTGGAGTAGTTTTCCAAGTGAATAGTCTGTCTCACTTAGTTCAGTCATGCCCTCAAACTGTTCAGCAAATGTTACCTCAGAAAGGAAGGAAAGGGTTAACTTTTCCAGACTCACATTCTTTGTTTTACAATTGCTCCATCTGCCAAAGTCTCAGCTGAACAGAACAAGTCTTTCAGTAGCATTTCCCCCAAAATCATTCTACTGCCTGGAGCAACCGAAGTCTTTCCCTACCATGCCTGATAATCTCCCAGCCCTTCCCTCTCTGCCCAGCTAAGGGCATTCTCCCTTAAGTCTCCATGGTTGATGATTCTAGTTTTACATTTTTAAATCCTGGAACTGTTTCTACAAGTTTCTGTTTCACACTTGCACTGTGAGAAAATGCAAATGATATGTGTGTGTGTGTGTGTGTGTGTGTGTGTCTATTTCTTTAGACATAGGGATGCTGAGAATCTGGAGGATACTTGGTTGTACCAGACATGTTGAGAACTTCAACACAAATGGGATTGCCAGGTGAAACTTATCTTGCTGAAATACCTTCGATGGCATCCAAGGTGGGTTAATCTCAAGCACTTTCAAGCAGTTTCCTACCTGCACAATTGCTGCCTGTGCTACAGGGCCAGACCAGGTTGTTTCAGTTTGTGGCAGCTTTTGCCGAGTCTGAGAACTCATTCATCAAATTTACTGACAAAGAGGCAATATGCTCATGTGGTCATTGTTGCATCTTTAAATGAATGGACTTGTATTGCAAAACATAAAGTCACTTGCAGTTTGCCCCCTCTCTGCACCTGTTCAGCCGAATGTAACATTCAAAAGTGACCACCACAGGAGATATACTATTGTATTTATTTGCACATGTGCAGTCAGCAACAGCTATTCAAGAAGTGCTTGCAAGAACTAAAATAATTGTGCGATTAGCCGGCTTCATGGGCAGACACTGAAGGCACACGAAGACAACTAAGTAGTAAATATCAACTCAAAAATTCCAAACTGATTTTGTTTTCTTTTGACTATGTACCTTCTAAAAACTGGAAGCAGCAGCAGACTGGTGTGACAGCTACAATAAAGCAGTCTAGTCATGCAAGAATGCAGTGTAATTGTGCCAGTCAGTTCATCCAAATCCACTATAATGCATCCAAACATTACACAGAATGATCGTCTCCCTACTTGTGGCTGGTGAGCAGGACATGAATCAGCAGGTGATAAGCATGCCTGGGATGTACCTTAGTTATTCTCAGGACCAGAAAATACATACATCCATTTTCAGACATGGTGGAAAATTTCAGGGATATCCATATAACTTAAAATATATCTGTAGGCATTGTACAACTAATATGAAATAAAGTACATGAATCATGGCCGGAGAATAAACAAATTGACTTTAATATGGCAAGTTCTAAGGTTTGGGACCTGTACTTCTAATACCGGATACACATGCAAAAAGGAAGAGGTGATTTATGTGTGTTTTTTAAAATGTTACTCCCACAGGCTCTTTCCTTTAATTAGCCATGTACTCAAGACCCACACTGAATTAAAGAGGAACACAAAGTGTAAAGGATATTCCAAGAGGCACTTTCAGATTAGTTTTATTAAATCTTAATTATTTAAACTCAAAATACAGGTGTCTGTGAAAAATCAACAAACTCTACACTGCTATATTTATACCTTTCCCCATCCCTTTCTGATGTGCCGCTACTGTATCTGCTCAGAGACTTCATTCTGGATACAGCTATCACCTGGTGTTTGCTAAATCACTGTGAAATTCTTGCAACAGCTGTTTGTTCCTGGGGAAACATTCACTTCATATTGCTGCAATAAACTGATCATTGCCAATTAAATGCCCATTAATTGTGTAAGCAAGGATTACTGCCAGATGTTTACATTAGAAAAGAAAAATATCCTTTGCTGTTTATTTTCCACTTATACCCACACCCCTTCCATGAAGATAATTATGTGAAAAGGATTTCATCTTTTTAATAGGCCACAAATTTGGACATACAAATTAATAAATGCATACACTCTCCCTGGATTTCATTTACTAAAATGATAATACATATTCTTAGTACAGATAATTAAAAATGAAAAGTTTGATAACAAGTGTTTCATTTTACAGAAAACAAATTCACCATTGAAGTTTTATCTTATAACTGTCTAATGGTCCATGTTTGTTAAAATAATAATTCCTTTTATAAAGTAGTTGTATTTTAGATTTTGTTAGCATAAGCATATGGCCACTTCATCTATTAACCAAAATGGTTTCCTTTTCCTGTAATATTGGCTAGAGCTTTGGAAAACCAACAAATAGCTTCTGTTGTGAAATGAGAAGGAAATTATTAGCAAAGTACTATCCTGTAATAACGGCTAGAGCTTTGGAAAACCCACAAATACCTTCTGTTTCTTTTGTGAAATGAGAAGGAAACTATTAGCAAAACATAGGTACCCTCTATGATGTTGGTAGCAATATACCCCAGAGCAACTACTGTGCAAGTTCGGCTCTTTTATCAACTGCTTCTGATATTCGGATGTGATTTTGACATAACATTTTTGTAAAATGCATCAACAAAGCATTGTGTTTATGAAAATATTTTGTCAAGGACAATCTCCTCAGCAACATACAACATAGTAGGATCTAGCTATGAGGGCTACCCCTGAGCAAGATGTTTACATTCTCACACAGGAATACTAGAAAGGCTGTCATATAGAGGATGGTGCAGAGTTGTTTTCTGTTGCCCCAGAAAAATGGACAAGAACCAACAGGTTGAAATTAAATCAAAAGAGTTTTCGACTAAATGTTAGGAAGAACTTCCTGAAAGTTAGAGCAGTTTCTCAGTGGAACAGGCTTCCTCAGGAGGTGGTAGGCAATCCTTCTTTGGAGGCTTTTAAGCAGAGGCCAGATGGCCATCTGACAGCAATGCTGATTCTGTGAATTTAGGCAGATCATGAGAGGGAGGGCAGGAAGGTTGCATCAGTGCTTGGCTCTTGTGGCCTTTTCTTACATGCTCAGGATAATGCCAATCACCACTTATGGGCTCAGGAATAGGGTTGTGCAAAAAAAAAAAAAGAGGAAATTTCGGGTTTGGATTTATTGGGCCCAATTTTTTCAGTGAACCCAGAATAAGCCGAATACCCATACCAGTAAATATTGATATTCGGCTTATTTTGAGCTCATTATAGTCTAGGGAGATTTTTTTTTGAAGCTCCTGTGGGGGAACTTTTGGAGGTACATCAAGCTGCCTCATACAGAATCTCAGACCCTTGGTCCATCAAAGTCAGTATTGTCTATTCAGATCAGCAGTGGCTCTCCAGGGTCTCAGGCAGAGGTCTTTCACAACACCTCCTTGCCTAGTCCCTTTAACTGGAGATGCTGGGGATTGAACCTGGGGCCTTCTGCATGCCAAGCAGATGCTCTACCGCTGAGCCACAGCCCCTCCCCAGTAGAAGACTTTCACCTTGCTCCCCTGCTTCCTAGTCAGAAGTATATCAGCTGCTGCTCACCCGACCATGAAGTAACTCACTTTTTTTTTAGTAGGCCCTCTCTGCCATTTTCGGGCAATATTACTTTTTTTTTTTTTTTGCATGATAGAGTCACCAAATTTTCAGCATGGCTGCAAGGGACCCGCTTTAGACTGTCACCGAAGTTTGGTGAACTTTGGGATAGGGAGTCAGCAAAGGGGTCGCCCCCCATCCTCCAGGCATTTGCGAGCCAAGCTGTCCATTGGTTTTCAGGTTCAGATGTTCAACGTTGCTGAGGACTGGTGGAAAGAGCCAATTGGCAGGCTGGCACCTCAAAGTTTGGGAGCTCCGTATCTGGGGTGCATTGCATGATGTCCATGCAAATTAGCTTCCAAAGTGAGGAAAACAGCTTAAGGTCCTATTTAAACTGCCTTTATAATCCATTTGATCAGCAGGTTGCTAATGGATTTTTTGTGTCAGTTCAGACACAACCGGTTTCATTGCTGGCTGCTAACGGAATTTTTTAACCTGTTCAGACAAAGCCGTTTGTGTCCCATTTGCAAAGCAAGACTGAGGCGTTTTTTTTAAGAAAGGGGGTGATCACCCCAGCCTTGGAACAGGCTATGGTGCCTCCACTTCTAAAGAAGCTTACCCTTGACCCAGAAGATTTCAGTAATTATTGACCAGTCTCAAATGTTCCGTTCTTGAACAAGATGATTTAACAGGTGGTGGCTGGACAACTCCAAGCCTTCCTAGATGAGGCAAATTGTTTAGATCCCTTGGTTTCAAGCCTGGTTATGGGACTGAAACAGCCATGGTCGCCTTAGTGGATGACTTGGGCCGGGAGATGGACACAGGAAGTGTGACTCTGTTGATTCTCTTGGCCCTCTCAATGGCTTTCAATACCATTGATCATAGTATCTTTCTGGACTACCTATCTGTACTAGGACTGGGGGGCACAGTTCTGCAGTAGTTCCAGTCTTACCTGGAGGTTTCATAAAGTAGTGCTGGGGGATTGCTGCTCAGCCCCTTGGCCTTTGGCCTACAGGGTCCCACAAGGTTCCATCTTTTCCCCTATGTTCCTTAAAACTACTTGAAACCTCTGGATGAGGACAACCAGATATTTGAGCTGGGTTGTCACCAATATGCGAATATATTTTTACTGTTTTATATGTATTTTAACTGTTTTTTAATTTAAAAATGTTTTAATGATATATGTTTGAGAGAGGGGTTGATTTTAATGGTTTTGTCATGTGTTTTGTCATGTATCAGTGTGGTGTAGTGATTAAGAGTGGTGGACTCTAATCTGGAGAATTGGGTTTGATTCCCCACTTCTACATATGAAGCCTGCTGGGTGACCTTGGGCTAGGCACAGTTCTCTCCTAACTGTCCCAGCCCACCTACCTCACATGGTGTCTGTAGAGAAAATCGGGATGTAAAAACCAACTCTTCTAATAGCGGTGCTTATAAGGGCAAAAAGGTGGGATATAAATCTCATAAATAAATAAATAATGTGCATGGGATCGAGCATGTTTACTTGGTTGTTTACAGTGTTATACAAGTAAATTATAGCTTATTTCTGTGTCTTTTGGACACCATTCAAATAAATGACCTTATCACATGCTTAGGTGAATCCAATACATTCTACATAAATGGCAAAATTTAAACATAAGATATACACCACTTGCTGGGATTTGACAAATAGACAACTGTCACATTCAAAAGAAGTTAAAATTCTCAGGAAATTAGTAAAGATCTCCAGTCTTTTATTGACAGACAATATGGATAATCAGCTTTTAGTGACTTTTAACTTTGTACATTTTGCAGCAGCTTAGCACAAGAAATGTACAATGACAGAAATGTAAACCCAACATCTGCTTAAAGATTAATTACAAGAAACTTAAAATGTCAATACTAATGCTTTGACATTGCTTTTCTGTTTAAACTTTATTGGCCTGAAAATCATTTAAACATTGTATTTCATTATCATTAACTTACTCTTTTTGTATAGCATATCTCAGAGGACACCATTGAAAACACCGTCTGTAAAAGTGGAAGCATTGCACACATGTCAATACCACTGACAGAAGAACAAAACAAATTAAAAGTAAATTAATTTGACTTGGTGGTCAAAAATACACAACTTATAGTGCCTCTTGTGGAATCTTTTTTGAAAGCGCATAGGAAGGATTGTCATAGAATCAGTCTAGACTCAAACTCTGTGAGTTTCACTCTCTCCAAAATCTCCCTATGTTCCAAGCTTCATTAACTGTCTGTAGACAAGCCTTCCAAATGAAAGTTTTGGAAACCTTCATGGATTTGAATAGAAGCAAGAAAAGATTTTTAAAAAGAGTGAAGAAGAGAGAAGAAAATGAACTAGAAAAGAGTGGGACTGTGAGAGAGATCAAGTAGAGAGTCAGGTAGCAGGAGAGAGGAGCAAGGAGAGGCAGTTTAAGACAGAGTGACAGCTGACCAATAGAAAGTGAGCTTGGATAGGCCTAACCCATATCCAAACTGATACTACTGTAGAGATCATGAGGAAAGAGCAGAGGTGGAAGAGAAGCAAGAAACAAGGGAATTACAGAAAGAGCCAAGATAGTCCAGCACGGCAGTCCCTATCATAGCTTCACCCAGCTTCCTCATTAGGTGCTGTCCAATGTCCTGAAGGAAATCTGGTCGCTGACCTGTATTGGATGGCAATAAAAAGATTTTAACCTTAAACTTTCTGGGCAGAATACTATGAGATTCCAAAGAATACCTGGGAGGAGAGGCAGGTTTAATATGCACAAGCTGCCACAGCAAGTTACAACGGTATATTCTGAGACCCTCAGCAATCTCTAGTCATGTTTATAACAAAACTCATCTTTAAAATGTGTCATATGTTGTTAACCCATTCTTATAATAAGCAAGATTGCTATTTTGTTTTAGAATCTTTTAAAGATAAAACAACAAATATAATTTTGAACTGAGAGTTTTGTTCTCTAGTGCACGGTTGATAGAGGTGTGTTTGCCTGTGGTGCTTTCAAGGGTATTCTTCAGTCCTGATATGACAAAAACATAAGCAAATATAAAAAGAAACAAAATGGGGAACTTTTGCTGTTCCCTACCCAAGGTTCTATGTTGCATACTACCATTTATTTCACAGCCCTGGCTGAACTGATCAAGATCACGAAGGAGAATAAAGAGAGGTTTCAAGAGATATGACAGAGCTCTTTTGACTGGCAAACTCTAAGAACTTTCTCCTGCTCTTTTAAAGCTCTACGTGCTACAATTCAATATGTGGTGCTTCAGTACATAACACCCAAAGAGATTGCAAAATTCATCTTACCCCTTGCTTCTCATTCTCTTCCTTTTTTTATATGTGATAAACACACCATGACATGACACAGCCAGTGACCTATGAGTAAATGTCCCTTGCAGTGCAAGAAAAATGTCTTCTAGCACCTCTGGCCTTGCATCTCACATCTTTGTGGTTCCTCCCTACTTCCTGTTCATCCCACCATGCTGTGAACGTCATAGAGTGATACTGAAGGCACAGCTATAGGTGTGGGACCTTCATGCATCTTCATGAGCAAAACCTAGACTCCATTTAGGAGAGATTTTCTAGGGCCAGATAGATGGAGAAATCTGCTCCTTGCCCTGTGAATAGGGTTGCCAACCTCCAGGTACTAGCTGGAGATCTCCTGCTATTACAACTGATCTCCAGCCAATAGAGATGAGTTCACCTGGAGAAAATGGCTGCTTTGGCAATTGGACTCTATGGCATAGACGTCCCTCCCCTCCCCAAACCCTGGCCTCCTCAGGCTCCGCCCCAAAATCCCCAGGTATTTCCCAACCCAGAGCTGGCAACCCTAACTGTAAAACAGTCCTGGCACTAGTCACCAGGTCATTTTTTTTAAGGTGCCATGGTTAAAGGAATGTCATATCATGAACAACAGGACACATCAGCTTCTGTTCAACTTAAGAAAGTTTTTAATTTAACTCTCTGGCTCTGACTCTCTCTCTGGCTTGGTCTTCTTCAGTCAACCTCTGGGCCAGCCACCTCAGCAACCCACTTGCATACAGGAGCCCTGCAGGGCCAAAACTAAAGGACATGCAAAGCAGAAAGTCACCCTTTAGAGGCTTCTTATATACATTACAACAGGGATTATGGGTTTTTTCTAAATTATTATAATGATTCAAGAAATAGAATTCTTTTTCTGCAAACATCATGTGTTATTCCAGTAGAGGTCTTTGGCTTGTACCAGCTAGATTATGCTTTAAAGGCATAGCAACGTTGTTAAGGAATAGATCAAAGTCAGTCAGTCAGTCTTTATTTCAACACGAAATCAAGGAATAGATCAAAATGGCAACACCAGAAAAATAAACCTGAAGTTTTAAGAGCATTGCCAAAATGTTAGCTAGTACCATAAAAATCAGTTTCACAATCACAACAGATTGTTCTCACAATATGTAATTACATTGTAGATATTTAACTGAAAAGAAATGGAAAATGAAACTTGGCCCAGCATAGTCATCTTCCAATGGTTTGAACTCAGCAGGGGTACAGCAGTTTATTAAAGATGTTCTTCATGTGTGTAAGTAGCACTTTTTAACCAATGCACATGTTTTATTTGGAACTCTTATTGCCTGTCACTTGAAAACATTGAAATAGCAAACAAGTATACTTTAACAGCTGGGTATCCAAATAAAATGGCCACATTAAAGGCATAACTGACTACAAAAAAAATTAAAGATGGGCCAGATAAAAGTCTTTAGTGTCTTGGTGGGGGGAGCACATGCAACATACATACATACATACACACACACACACACACACACACCAGAGTTTGCTGAGTATTCTGAAAGTGTAAAGATATAGCAAATTTCTATAACCTCCATCAGCAACCAATTTCACCAAAAAAAAGAAAAAGAAAAAAACTAGCCACTTTAAGAAAGTTGGATAGAGGCTACCTCTGTATTGTTTGTTTGACCCCCAGGTCTGTTACAGGCCATCTTTCCATATTCCTACTGAAGAGGCACACTGTCGTCACCTGAAGCCTATACAAACTCTCCACATAATAGTTCCCTAAGCAAGCCCCCATGAAATGAACAGAGCTATATGAGGGCATGACTGTGCAGGAGAACTTCTAATCGAGGCTGGAGTTTCCTGGTGCCAGATAACAGTACCCTGTGAAATGACTGCCATGTTGCTGCACAGTTCTTCATTGTTTCAATAGGGCTTGTACAGGAGCTCTTCCCAGTGGATTGTGCCCCATGACATTCATATTTCATTGCTTTTAATTAAAGTGATAAACTAGTTATTTAATTAGAACACATTAAATACTGTTTGAAGAATATTTAAATACATTGTTCAAAGAATAGCATAAAGTGTTTCATATTAACCATATAACATATGATCAATGTATGCTTTTTAAAAAATTAATGAAGAAAGCTAATTTTAATCAACAGTTCAGTTAGCAAATATTTGCTTAAATAAGCCATATTGTGGGACTGTGGTTTGTATGAAGATTGGGATTTGACCTCCACATTGCTGTATGATTTATCCTCCGAAAGGATTAATGAGACCCACACACCAAGAAGGAAGCCTTTCCAAAGTTGCTGATCTGAAGGTCTCTGTCTCCTGGGGAAACAACACAGTGACTGTGCCACTTACTTGCCAATTAATCCTAGGAGATGCACTGACATCAGTTCAGGAAGGAGATGTTTCCTGGGCCACTTGCCTTGAGGAAAGACCAATGCCTGTGGGTGGCAAGCAGCAGGACAGAAGAACTAAACAGGAGAAAGAAATGAGGGCTTGGAATCAAAGTTGACCTGAGGATGCTTTCTGCATTGTCTTCAGAATGTTCCCCCCTTTTCCTTATGCCTAACAGAAATGGAAGCATGGATGCCTGCTCCGGCTTCTGTTCATCCCATTACACTCTCCTCCATTATTTCTTGTCTCCCCCCCCCCTCACATTTCTAGTGCAAACTTCTCACAGCCAATCCAAACACAACCTGGGATCTCAACGACTGGCCCTGAGAAGCAGCCACAAGAGATGAGGGAATGTGGATTTGGGCCAGGGAACTGGATTAGAGAGGCTGATTCTTTGTCTGTGCCATTTTCCCAATTGGAAATGTTCCCCATCCATACTGATTTAAGCCTCAGAAGGGAAAAGGGACTCAGAAAGGATAAAGATACCTATCTTTATCATGTTTGTCTTTTCCCCTACTGGGTTTAGACAAACCCAGGGTGATTTTTGTTTGGGGAAGTAGTAAAGGGGTGAGAATTAACTACCTCTCCCTATAATTTCAACCCTGATCTATATGTTTTCCTTCCTATAACCGTTTAGAGATAAATAACATGTCAGGAGTTCCAGTCATAGGGCTACCATTTCAAATGTACTTTGGCTTTCAGGGCATGGAACTGTCTTTTTTTTTATTTTTTAAATAAACATCAGCTTGGATCCAACCAGTAGTCGGTAGAGGATGTGTGGCTTAACCCTGTGTTCCTCTCCCCAGAGGTCCCTTTAGTTCCCCAGAACAATTATGCCCATATCAGCTTTCAAAGATATGTTCTACTTGCATAGATGTCTTTCTATTTTCCCCTTCTTTTTACATTTTTCTCCTTTTTAGTACCTTGAAATATGTAGTATCCTAGAAAATTTCTGTAGATTTTTCTAGCACCTTGATGATATTTATGACTGAACAAAATCCTAGATCATAGAGGAACTCAAGGGTGAAAAAACCTCTCCCCTTCCCTTCTTCTTAACAAAGTGACACAGCAGGCATATTATGGTAACACTGGAGCGATTGGACCACACTTAATTGAAGTTAAAGGCAAAGCTGCCATTGACCCCTAACCAAATTAGGATTTCTTAGACTGCCTAAGACTCTAAAGGGTATCATCTCTCTCAAAACACACAGCGTTTACATTTAAAAATTAATATGCACAGGCTTCTCAGAAGCATAATTACAAATAATACTAAGTAAACACATCTACTTTCTCCACCCAAAGGCTTCAGTAAATAATCATCTTCAGCTAACAATTAAATAGTCACATCTGGTAAACTAAATTATGGCTAATAGCATCTGATGGAACAGGCCAATCTGGAATCTGTTTCAGTTAGGGATGTAGCGCAATGTCAGGGCAAATGTTTTGCACACAGAAGATCTCATGTTCAATACCCAGCATCTTCCAATAAAGGATATCAGGGAAGGGCCTTTCTCTCCTTAAGAACCTGGAGAATCAGGAGGAAAATCAAATTTTACATTACAATGATAATCCTTTTGTTAGTATGAAATAATGATCCAGATAAAGTCTTTGAGCACAATCCTGATGGGGGAGAGGAATTGGCATAGGAGCAGGCATGACCCCGTGCTGGCATAAGTGCCCTTTTACCCCTGGATAAGGGGCACTTACACTGGCACGGGGGCATTTATGCTGGCCCCGGGATGCCACACTGCTGTGCGAGACTTTGCCACTGGCACTGCCTCCTGGCAGCATTCCAGTGGGACAAGTCCCCGCATATGCATCCCGGGAGGCATTCCCGGGGGGCAGGCCTACCTTTGGACAGCATCCTAACCACTTTCACCCCAGGAAAGCCCTCTCGATTTCAGTGTTGCTATGCCACCCTTTTTGGTGGTATAGCCTCACTGTTTTCTATGGAAGCATTTCCCCCATTTTTCAATTTAAATTGCTTTTATTTTCTCAACAACGGCTAGGAAGCCTCTGCGGAAGTGCCATGGCTGAGTCGCTCCTGGCCACCACTCCCAGCCACAGCGCATCCACACCCCTTCTGGAATGGGCTGTCCAAGTCGCTGGCAGAACATCTTTCTCTGAGTAAGACCACAACCAGACCCCTCACATATAGGATTGAGGAGAAGAGGTTCCAGGTCAGAAGGCAGATTGAGGGGAACATTTGAGGCAGCTTGTCTCATTTGCAAAACTGAGCATAGAAGGGAAGGCCATATACAAACTGGCAATCCTGAAAACGCAGATTTTGTCATTCGTATCTACTACAAAAGGACTTTCAAATCCTTACCTTTTAAGAGAACATAGTTACTTGTTTCATAATTCAGCAAAATACTTTTTTAAGATTCCCTTATCTATACCCCTTAATAATCAGTGTGGAAGGCTTGTGTTTCAAAGAATCGTGACTGTTCTTTTTCAAACATTTCCACCCACTGTAAAAATTCATAACTGTGCCACACATTACAAAAAAAATGAAGAGTCAGCACTTTTCACATTTTTTTCTTATTGTTATACATTTTTTATGTGTATTGGAAGTTATTGCAGAAAAAAAACACCTTTGCTTTTATTGCGAAACACTGCTGCCATACAGTCTATTAGGAACTGAGTCTTCACTGTGCCACAATATATTTCTATTTTTGCAATGTCTTGCAATCACCATGTTAAACAACCCAAGTTATTTTCCCCCAAGAATGGGACAGTCTGCAAATCTGGAGTAATCATCTAGCAGTTAATATGAGTCAACCAGGGATTCTCCTTCAATTGGACTTTCTGATGACAACCGTTGAAATTGAGAGATTAAAAGTGATTTGGCGCTGTCAAAATACCATAGAGTTATCTACACAAAATGTGCAGAAGAACTTTACAGATGGTGGACTGTTGGCTTACATGGCAGTTATCTTACGAGATCCACTGCCAGTGAAATTAATAATGTCACAATCTATCCTCAGTGTCAGGTGTAAATGACTTTAGCACATCAATAACTTGTTTACAATGATGTCCCTCCAGTATTTAAGAGTGTATATTGATTTCACCATTTGTGCAGAAAAAGCACATATATACAACCCACGTATTTTGCTGTTAAAAATGGGATTTCAAATAAGTTAAACAGTCACTGGCTCAGGAAGAAGCCATAAGATGGAAGGCCTTGTCATTTATAGGAAGACATACAGTAATGATTCTTCTATGACCATAATATTAATGATCAGATTGACTTTCACTCTATGGCGAGCCACCACAAGCCACAGCCCACAAAAGGAAGGCTTTGTGAAAAACAGTAAAGGTTATGACAATTTCTTTGTATGATTACTTTTCATTTCCGGAGTGCCTATAGCAACAGTAACAAAATCTCAATAGTTACACATACAGTTAGCTTCTAATCTTAAAGTAGATGTCCCAGAGACGTTATTCAAACAGCAGATCACTTTTCCTGACTTCAAAATAGACTTGTGGTGAGCTAAAATGGGGTGATTCATGTCTTTTAGTTCAGCAAGCACCCTGATCTATCAATGTGTGGGGAGAGGTAGTCAAAGCAAACACTGTAGGCTGATTGACCCTAGGCCAAAAGGAAGGAACTCTCTTAGTGCTGGTGGGAATCAGTAACTGAACTCACATATGACCAGCACTGGGGAATGGTTTTAACTGTCACATATTTTGGTGTATAGGATAGGATAAGTGTAAAATAGCTGAATGACCAGTCCAAGTTTGTAGCCAGGGTAGGATTGCCAGGTCCCTCTTTGCCACTGGTGGGAGGTTTTTTGGGCAGAGCCTGGGGAGGGCAAGGTTTGGGGGAGAGAGGGACTTCAATGCCATAGAGTTCAATTGCCAAAGCGGCCATTTTCTTCAGGTGAACCGATCTCTATCAGCTGGAGATCAGTTGTAATAGCAGGAGATCTTCAGCTAATACCTGGAGGTTGGCAACCCTAAGCCGGGGGGAGGGGGGATGGCCAAACACTGGTAAACACTTTTTGGTAGTCCAGAGAAGTTGCATTAAAATAGACAGAATAAGTTAATAACTGCAGTTCAGCCGTTACACTTTACACCTTTATTTTATCAATATTTGGTGTCTTCTTTTGAGAATGGGTAGGCAAACTACTTTCCATTACAAAGCAATTTGTTGGGTTAATGTAACCATACTAGACTGCGATCTGCAGCCAGTGAAGCTTATTAAGTAAGCTTTGAGAAAATAAATACATTTTGTGGCACACAGAGTAGACATATGACTGTCTATCCTCTGCTTAAATACTCCAGTGAGGGAGATCCCACCCACCCTAAGTAATTGTTCCATTGTCAAACTGCTATTACTGTTAGGAAGTTCCTCCTAATGTTCAAATTACATCTATCCTCCTGTAACTTATATCCATTAGATCTACTACTACCCTCTGGAGAGCATAGAATAGGTTTCCATTCTCTTCCATCTGACAGCCCTTCATATATTTAAACACTTATACCCTGTCTCCCCTTAGCAGTGGTTGTTTTAATTGAGGATCATTCTTTATAGATTTTTTTTTTTTTTGCTGTCAAGTCACAGCTGACTTATGGCAACTCCATACGGTTTTTAAGACAAGAGACGTTCAGAGGTGGTTTGCCGTTGCCTGCCTCCATGTCACAACTCTAGTATTCCTTGGAGGTCTCCCATCCAAACACTAGCCAAAGTTGACCCTGCTTAGCTTTTGACACCTGACAAGATCAAGCTAGTCTGGGCTATCCAGTTCAGGCCATTGATTTATATAAAGTGTCTCTTTTCTTAATCTTTATTGGCGCAATGCTGCAATAAATGTACTACTACTACTACTACTACTATAAAGTGTCTCAAAGCCTTGACCTTGTAAGCCCTTGGCCCAATCGAACCACAAACCACATCAGAGACAGTCAGGTCCAAAGAAGCTGGTTTTTACTGGTCAAAAAGGTTAACAGAGCATAAAGAAAAGGGTGACAGCAATGAGGCTTGCTGGCTTGAACTTGGTAATATAAAAGCATAGGAAAAGGCTAGAGATTACAAATCACAAACAGAGCCGAGTTCCCAGAGCTTCAAACGGAGTTAGGTATGCACAACAATCCTTGAGACTTTCAGTGGGAAAACGAAAGTAACCCAATCAACTGAGATATAGGCCTGACAGACCTAAAAGGTATACAAGATTTAAGCTGTTTTAAACAAACAAATAAACAGTATTTAAAATACTGTCCTTCAGTGTTACTACTCTGAAGATGCCTGCCACAGTTGCTGGCGAAACGTCAGGAAAGAAAATTCCAAGACCACGGTTACACAGCCCGGATAACCTACAAGAACCAAACAGTATTTAGTTCCATGTAACCTATAGTTTGACCACAACTGAAATTTAATTTGCTCATTGTTTCACACCTCCGTGGCATCTTGTTTGCTAGTCCCCCCACCCCTGGTATGAGATTTGCTTCCAACAGACCTTAGCCCAAATGTTCAGGGCTTTATGAGATGTAAGACTCTTCTGTTCAGACAGAAACTTGATAGCCAGATCTAAGTGCATAGGAATATTGGGTTCCACTACAAGTTCAGTTTGCATTATTGGAAGGTACTTTCATGAACAGAACTTTTCTACCTCCCTTCTCCCAATGTGTCCAAAAAAAAGAGGTCTCCATTCTTCCCCAAGAAGCAGCATTTTCAGGAAATCAGTGGGAAGGGAGGTACAACAGAGATCAGTTCCACTGACAGTATTCTACTAATGGTAAAGCTAGCTTAGGTGATCCAGCCCATTATGTCTTGAAAAAAAATGTGGGTGTATACATTTTTAAAAATAGTTTTAAATATTAAATGTTTTAGTGTAGCTAGAAAACCACCCAGATAATGGGGGGGGGATTTCTGGATTCAGTCCCCCCAATCAAGAGGCTAGTGGTCAAGGTTTTCTGTAGGCCTATCAATATGGATCACCACATCCATAGCCTTGGTACTAGGCTAGCTTGCCCTCACAGAGCATCTTTAACTTTTTTATTTTAATTTTTTTCACCTTTTATTTCCTTTAAAAAAAACCAGAAAAAACAAAGCTTAAAAAAACCTTAAGAAGAATATACATGAAGTAAAGACAAAAATATAATAACAGTAATTGCGGATCTAGACATAAGTTTCTATAAATGGTTTCCAAATATTTAAAAACAAGTCCATGTGCAATTGCCATCTATATGCCATATGTCCAGGTGGGCTTTTGTCTTTCCAGTGTTGTAATATAAGTCTTGTAGCTGTAGTAATGGCACGGAGGTTCCATTTTCATTATAGCCTCCACAAGACAGGCAAATAGTGTAAAAGTACATAGACATCCTCAAAAATCAATTAATGTTCTAATAAAAAATTGATATGAGTAATAACCTCTTCCCTGAAAAATAGAATGACTGGACACACCTAAAACATATGTTTGAGGGACTCATCTGGTGAGTTACAACGCCAACAATTAGACAGGAATTTCACAACCCAGAGCTGGCAACCCTATTCTCATTTGACCTAAGGCAAATTCATCTGTTTAAATATTTTTCCTCCTTCTTAAGGTTGTTGACAATTTTACCTCATGAACACAACCTAGTCATTCCTTCTCTGGAGAACACAATAGGCAAGAAACTATACTACTAACAAGACAAATCTTCACCATGCCCTGGCAGAGAACTCCATGGTAGGCACCCCATGGCCCACTCAACCTTGGGAGACTCTAAGAGGTAGAGCACAGGAATAAATATAAACATTAAATATAAATAATAAGCCTGCAAGATTGAGGACTTGTAGTAATTCCCTGATATTCTGCAGATCCTGTATGCAAAGCACCCTCTGCATGGTTTGAATGCAGTAAATTAATCAGTTCATGGTTGGCTAGAAAATGAGCTGCTATGAAGAAAACATGGTCAGTATGTGAAGGGAAAGAATGAGTTAATATTGGTTTCACTACTCATTTTATGGAATCCTAGAGTTGAAAGGTGCCTTATAGTCCATCTAGTCCAACCCCCAAAACGTGAACATCCCCAAGAGATGGCTGTCCAGCATCTGCTTGACTGCTCTAGCTTTGGATTTGTGATCATTCCAGACCAAGGTAGGTGCACTAAAATCAGTAGGTCAGATCCAGTGATTCCCTTCTCCTAAGTGAAGAATCTAACATTCGAAGAAGGAAAGAATCTTCCTACCTCAGAAAGACTCCTTCTTTCAGTGAAAAGAATCTTGCTCCAGCAGAAAATTCCTTACATAGAGTAAGAGATTATTTTAATCCGGAACATTTAAACATACACATACAAATTGAGCCCCACTGATTCAATGGGAGTCAATCATATTTTAGTCTTGCATCCTGCATATTTTCCTTGTTTGTAGAAATTCATTCAAGACCACTGGGGCTGGTGAGAATTTGCCTATTATTTGGATGCCTATTTGGACCAGAAAGAAACATATATCAATTGGAGGGGGCGGGGATTAAGTACCTACACTACTAACTTTTACTTGATTACATATTTTCAGCTAAAATACCAGTTGAAAAGATAATGAAATTTAAGCTTCCCCCCCGCTTCCAGCAAGTTAACAGTATATTAATACAAATCAACATGTATTTTTTTTAAAAGCTATATAAATATAAGGCTTTAACGTGTTCAGATCACTTGGCATACATTATCTCAGCAATCCTTCCAACAACCTTGTTAAAGTAGATCAGTGTTATTATCCCAATATAGAATGGGATACTGAGGATAATGGAGAGTACCTTACCTAAGCTATCTAAACTTCTAACAGAGCGGATTCAAATAAGGACCTTCCTGCTGTATATCAATTGTTGTTACTCACTGCACTATATCTTCTGCACTACTTACTACATTACACTACAACATGAAAAAGAATATTTTCAGATGACTACATGTTTACCTACAAACAACAATGGCTCCAAACTCAAGCAATCAGCATGAGAAAAACTTGCTACTGAAATATTTCTCTGAGAGTTGCTATTAAAACCCGTGTTAATATAATTCAGAGTGAAGCAGCATGTGATAAATTCTGGGTTTCTTAGGAGTTGTGTTTGGTGAAGAGTAGACTTTTCTTCCCTCTAATCGCAGCTGTAAAAACCCGAAAAAGTTCTAATTTATGTGTTCACTATATACTACAAGGAATAGTACAATGAGGGGAAAATATGGTTCTTGATGGTCTGGATGAACAGCTACTGTCTGATATAACTGAACACTGCCCTCTGGAGGGATTAACATTTTATTGAGCCTCTGTTATATTAGGTAAAATATATACATATTTGCCCAGCGCTTGGCTACTTTTCGAGAGGGGAGAAAGAAAGAGTCTTTTTTTTCCTTTAAAGGGCTAAATGTGTGCGTTCCAAACAAACTATCTCCACAATGAAAAAAATTACAAAATGAGAAAATATCAAAAAAATGACATGTGTTAAATGCTTAGGAGAAATATTGTCTTTAAAGAGAAACTCAAGCAGAAGAAAACATGCTTTTGTGAGCAAGCGCATTTATTTTTCCAACTGGAAATGAATGATTTTATAAATCATTCCATTTATCCTTTTTTTTAAAGGTCCCAGCAGCTTTAACCATTCAGTCTGAAATGGAAAATTAAATCTTAAAGCATGATGATCTGTCATTATTAGGAAAATAAAATATGAATTAAAATTAATTATACAGCTTGATTTCCTTAGAAAAATTAATGTTTGCTTCATATGCTAAAAGTAGTGCATTTACTTTGTGTAATATTCTGTGCTGAAAATTGTAGTTCAATTCCTGTCCCCCCTCCATGAAAGACACAAAGGCAGCCATTATTGAGGAATAAAATGCAATGTCTGTTTTCTACAATAGGAAAAGAATTCAGAAGTGTTTGTATTGAAAATGTTGATTGTTATCAATACAAAGTCATAAATTACTAAATCTAAGAAATTATACAACCGTTTTAGAGGAAAGGAACTGCTTGTTGAAATAAATTGCTACACAATTATCTGTAAAATAAATTACTTCCACTCATTTTTCCCATTTGTAATCAATGCGCTTTTCCCTTAGCCCATTTTTTTTAGTGTTAGTAAATGTTTTTTCAAAGTCTGAAAAGAAATTACAAAAAGCATTTATTTGGAGGCAAATTTTAAGTACCCTTTTGTTATGCTAATTACAGATGTTGTTGGAAAGAAAAACTTGACCACATTTCAAAGGCTTTTGCTGTATTTTACAAATAAAATCTAAAACCCAACTCTTTGCGGCACAAGGACAGTAATAATGGATGGGGAACACCTGTAAAAATAAATACCCTCCAACATTTGAAAGTATAAATTTCCAAATGCTGAGTTAACTGAATCAACAAGTCTGAACACCCAGAATTCCCTTTCTTGAAGCTGCCTGGGACTGAGTGAAGCTTGTCTTCCCATCTCCCAAAGTCACACTACCTTTACCATATTTTCTTGCCAGGATGCTTTCCACCATTTGTTCCCCAGACCCCCCTCAGGGGAAAGAAGGTCAATCCTGCTTTATCTACAGGAGGTAACCATCTTCTACCTTCCATCTGTTTTATTTAATTAGAGACTGATAGTAGGCAATTAATCCAAGCCCTCAGACTGAGGGGCAGGGTTATAGTAACACTTTAATTACCTGGAAAGTCCACTATTAATCATAATGATGCTACTCTCTCGGAGGAAGTAGAAGGCAACATGCCTTTCCTTAGGATGACCTGTGAAACAAGAAAGCGACCAAGAACAGGACTTGAGAGTATCTTCTTTGCCAGTGCAAGTTATCCTAAAAGATCAGTTCAGTAATCTTCTGCTTCAGGTTCTCCCTACCCTGATCCTTCAAGCACCCATTCAGTTAAAAAACTAGACTTGCTCGTTAAAGTTGTCTTTTAAAGAAGTAAATCAGTCATTATTTTCGAGCTCTTAGAACTCAAAAATATTGCTACGAGACACACCTGCAGGAGGACAGCTGAGATAATTAAAGGCCACCTTAGCTAGTAATGCCCACATCATAAAATTTTGTCCTTTCAGTAAACTAATAATCAGTAATGCCTACCCTACCTTGGTAGCTACTATACCATGCAGTTTCTAGGAAGGTCTTGTTCATGATGGGCTGAATTAACACAAATAACAACCTGCTGGAATTGGTATGAGTGTTTGCAAACATTTGGAGAAAGGGTGAAAAGTACTATGGTAATCTCTGCTTCTTGATTCTATACTAGTGACATTTTAAGCCAGTAGTAAGATCTGCTCTGACCTGGATAGCCCCAGGCTAGCCTGATCTCGTCAGATCTCGAAAGCCAAGCAGGGTCAGCCCTGGCAAGTATTCGGATGGGAGACTTCCAAGGAATACCAGGGATGTGACACGGAGGCAGGCAATGGCAAACCACCTCTGAATGTCTCTTGCCTTAAAAACCCTACAGGGTCACGATAAATCAACTGTGACTTGACAGCAGAAAAAAAAGAAAGTCTAAAAATGAGAGTCCTAAGAGGAAACCCCTATATTGAATTACATCCTTGTTTACCTGAATGACTTTTGAAACAACCAAATTGTTTAGATAACCAGCATTTCAGATAACGGGGATCTCTCTTTTTGTAGGTTAGCATTGTCAAGGGATTACACAGAGGACAAAGTGAATTTGGATAGTTGAGATTCAGTTTATTGATAATGTACTCTATGTATATTCTAAACATTGCTGCATATGTTGATTTTTACTTTCTTTGTCAAAACTGTGCCACATTTTCCCACAAAGGAGACATGATTTGCAGTACTTTTAAGTTGAGTATCTATTTACCAATCCCCACAAGAGACAGAAGTTATTATGGTTGACTGTTTCAAAAAGACAGAGGGTTAAGGAAATAGGTTTTATGACAGCCTGAAGCATCGTGCTCCAAGCCAAGCTGATTATGCACTGCCCTCTTCTGTTGCGTCAGGCATTTCAGCATGAAAACATTGCATTTCCATAAATTTGCCACATCTGGTGTGCCAGGTTGGGTTTTTCATGAAAGTATGCAAGAATGTGACAAATGTTGATTGAGTGGCTAAAATGAGTGACAATTTCTTTGGAAGTGCCTGCACGCAGTAGTTTGCAGAAGCCTGAAAGGATCCAAAAGGTGTCAGTCAAAGAAAGTAGTGGCTCATGTTAATTTTAGATTCATCAGGAGATTAAACATTTGCATCTTGCACATCCAGCTACTTTGATGTGAGCCCAGAGGAAGTACAGAAACATCCAGAAAGCAGAATTTTTCTAATGCTCCATTTTGACACGATACATATTCTTCTGAGAAACACGGACGAATGCTGTGGGGCGGAGTGAAAGTTTACTAGATGGCATGATTTTCAATGTTTTCATGGGAAGGCCAATTTTTGCTTTCATTTTTGATGTAATAATGGCACCATAGTAGCGCTCCCCTCCCCCATGTTGATGTAGTGAAGATTCCTGGAGAATGTGCCACGTGCTAAGATACTTGCAACATTCGGTCATACCACTGAAAGTTGATTTTTTATTACTTTCCTTTAGGGTTGCCACCTGGGCTCTTCACTCCAGCAGCAGCACAAATGAGAAGGAACGGAGCAACATTGTACAACATTGCAATGTCAGTGCTCGTTGTACCCAGAAGTGACATCATGATGTTCTATGTCAAAAAGTGAGCCATGGTCACTTCCCACCACCACCCCTTTTCACTCCCACTGGGGTGAAGAGCAGCAGAGCGGGTGCAGGAGATTGCTTGCCACACTGGGCAAGCCTACAGGCCACGCTAGAGGTGTTCCGAAGATAGCTTCAATACTACCCATTTTAGAGGACATGAGGGGTGCCAAATAGCTTCAATACATCCAACAGAGGGGAGATTCACCTTGTCACAGTTTGAACATAAAGACAAAAGTCAGAAGTGGGCTCCATTCTCAGAAGTCAAATATTTTTAAAAAGTAAAAAAAGACTATCGGGGGGAAATTTTGTTAAAGGAGAGCTCATAAGTGCAAGAGGAAGCAAGCACAATGTGATGGCTATCACAGAGATGTACACTATAACAATCAGGTGGGTGGGAGCACGATGGTAGTACTGGAACAAAAATAGAAGTTTGTACTCTGCCAGAGTGTTGTTAATCCTACAGCACTAGTTTATGACAAAGAATTTTAATAAATTTCTCATCCCTTTAGCCAGGCATTTTTGTGAAAGCCAATGCTGATTTTTTTTCATTTAAATATGAACGTTTATCTGCCCCTTTTTCATCTTTTAAACTAGAATTGCATGGAAACCCCCCATGTTAAAAACTAGCTGGCTTCATAAAATCTCTTTTGCATTTCTTTGACATTTCTTAGATATTTTACCTGAGGAGGAGCTTCAAAAATCTCTCTGCATTTTTGTTTTAAGTGAAATCCAGTGACAACTGAGGAATATGCATAACCCTCCTGAGAGAATTCACTAGTGCTATCAAATCACTTGAGGGGTGGTGGGCTTCCCCTAGGACATCTCAGAGAGTTTTACAAGGGAAAGAACCTCTGAATTTGCCTAAAATTTTGCTCAGTGAGAAATATAATGAGGCACAAACAGCCTGATGGACATTAAAAGCAAGATTTTTTTCAAACCCCACACCTACAAAACTGTAACTAATACCTTGTTTGGCTGAGCTACCTGTCTCCATTCATTACTTTCTCCATCATCACACAAACCCTAACCTGAATGTGGCCACACACCTTGTAGGGAATGGGATTGCTCCTATGAATATAATCCATCAGCCAAAACAGAAAGTTAGATGTGAGGATTTTCTGGCATATGTGGAGGCATCAATGCTTAAAAAAAAAATAGATATGTCTGGATCAGGATAAATGTATTCTTTCAGGAAGGTGCACAAGCACAACACCACAAGCAAATTCTCTGCTTTGTATACCTGTGGGAGCAATGTAGTTTCTAAAAACAGCCAAGTATATATTAATCCTATGCACTCTCACTTGCAAATAAGCTCCATTGAGCCTAGTGGGATTTACTTCCAAGTAAATATACTGTAAAGCATTCTCCATGTACCCAACCATTGGTACAGAAATAATGGTAGATGAGAGAAAACTGGAGACATATGGGTCTTTCTTCTGTTTTATTTACAAAGACAGTAGTACAGGATGGTAGAAGCAAAATAACTCAGCAAGCAGCAAATCTACTGATTCTGTATGGGATTCCCAAAGCAAACCTCTTCATCCCCTTTCCCTCCTCTACTGCTTCCAAATTCGAGGCTCTCCAGAATCAAAATGCTACAATTTCTCCACCCTGCACACTGAAAAGGGTCATCATCCAAAGGTAAGATTTCCAGATGTCAAGTAACACTAACCTTTTATGATGCTCCCTGAACAAATTGCCTAGTTTATTTAACAGATTGTTGTGATTTTAAAAACTACTGTTGTTAGTCACCTTGAGCCTCTTCAGAAAGGCAGGGATCCCTATTATTAAAATAATACACCCATTAGTTGCTTGGTAATAGGACCATTCACTGTACTCAAGACAGCCAAACTGCTAATATATTTGGTCAGAGATATTAGAGGATTTAGGTAATAGACTTTTTATCGGCTGGTATGATTTCATATTTAGGTCAGGCTTTCAGAGGTTTTTGTTGTGGTTGGAATCCCTTTATTTATACAAAGAAAAATCATATTAAACTTATCTACCTCTAACTTTCACAAACAAGGCATTTCAGTGAATTTTAAAACCAAACTTGAGAAGGATCAGCATGCACATGCTGCTTTTTCATGTGCTCTTGGTACCCTAGCAGGCTATTCCACATAGAGAGTGTTTCCGGTGATTATAACAATGCAATTAAACTGATCTTACTATTGCCATGAAAAGGATGTGTGTGGAAATTTCACATGCTGCTACATTGAATTCTGTGAAACGGTTGACACACGTTTGTGCAATGGGGAATTTTAAAGCAAACCTCTCTCTCTCCTGTTAGTTTATTGCCGCAATACTGTTCTTGTTGATTCCATGCCTCCTCTGATTGTTCGCTGTGTTTTAATTGCTACCTGAAACAATGTAAAAATGATTTATAAAATGCAGAGGGAAAACAGTGATTGATTTCTCCATGGGGCCTGTCACTCTTTTGTTAACATAACCACTACAGTACCTCAGGCAGCCTGTGTTATTCACTGTGCTTTGTCAATACAAAAAAAAAATGGGGATAACCAAAGTAGTTTCCCTTCCAAAACTCCTGGATGCCCTGATTCTAAATGCCAATGATGTGTAGAATTTTTTAAAAAAATCCCTCATAGCTCCTTCCTTGATATATGAGTAGGGAAAGTTTGACAGATCAGAATGATACAAGGCAGCCTAAAACATTTGGCACAATGTGCGTCTGGCATACAGAGACTGCCTGTCAAATGCCTATGACTCCATACAGCAGCTAGGGACCCTATGGAGTAGCAGATGGACTATTAAGGTAGTATTAATGTAGATGCCATCAGTTTTCAGTTCTGACTGGGACATACTCTTTAGAACTATGAGCAGCTGCTGCCATTTATTGTGACAGCTTCCTGCTAACTTTTGCCAACTGGCACAATCTGACTCTTTGTACCTGAGCTATTAAATGTGTGGCTTCCGCCATTTTAGTCCTCCAGAGAACTCTTTTAATAATCCTCTAAAGGAAGAACCAGGCATTTATCACCAAAGTTAATGCAGATACGGTAGAGGGCTATCGTCCTTCCACGCTACAGATCTTATGTAAATAATAAACAGGAGCTTAATTTAAAAACCAAACCTCAGAGCTTATAGCAAGCAAAAAAGCAAGTCAATGGGATGCACTGAACAAAAGAAAACATTCTGCAACAGAAATTATCTGAATTTCCTGCCCATCACTGAGTGCATGACACCCTGCCAATGTAACTCTTCTTTACATAAACCAACCTGCCCTTCTCATTATTTGTGATTTTTGGATTCTTTTTGAGTGAGCTGACCATGTGAAAGTGCACCATATTGAACGTGACATTAGAAACAGGATTTAAGTGAAGATGATGAATGCTCATTATGGGAACCTGTTATCTCTATCTCTAAGGGCCCTTTCACATGTTACCCATCAACACACCTAGTAGTGCTGCCAAGTCTTCAATCATTAGGGAGCTGCAGACACTCCATGCTCTCTGAGGGCCAAATTATACATGACGGTTACAGTGCCATGTGTTGAAAACTGGATCTGCCCCACTCAGGTAGAAAAATCGGAGTGGGACTTCAACTTTAGCAACAATCACCCTACTGTCTGTCTCAGTAACTGTTCTCCTCTGTTAACAACTCAGCTGGGAGAAAAGTGCAGAGGGAGGAGGCTAGAGGAAGTTTAGTATGCAAATTTGTGAAACAACACTACTTCAAATGCCCAGATCCTGGGCTTTCCCACATGTGCATGTTCCTTGTGTCTAACTTCCAGTTTCTTGTGCGGGGGAGTCAGTTCCACATGTTTTTGGTTCCTCTAGTAGTCAGTTCGACATCACACAGCTTTCAATGAAACGTATCTCCCTGAAGATTTAAATGAAAGTTTTTTGTGTTCTATTTAGAAGAAGAGTTAGTTTTTATACACCACTTTTCTCTACCTTTAAGGAGTCTCAAAGTAGCTTACAATCACCTTCCCTTCCTCTCCCCCACAACAGACACGTTGTGAAGTAGTTGAGGCTGAGGGAGTTCTGAGAGAACTGTGACTAGCCCAAGGTCACCCAGCAGGTTTCATGTGTAGGAGTGGGGAATCAAACCCAGTTCTCCAGATTAGAGTCTGTCGCTCTTAACCATTGCACCACTCTGGCTCTCTTAAAGCTGTATTATATTGAACGGACCACCAAAGGTAGCAAAACATGTGCAGAACTGACCCCTCCCCCTCAAAGAAACAGGAAGTTAGATGTGAGGAACATGAGAATGTGGGAAAGTCCCCTGATAAGCAGGAACTAAGGTACCATACAATTGTTCTAGCAAATGTCTATCATGTACCTGGGAAATTGACGTTTACGTTTTCTTAAGGCTACAGAAACCTCAAAAGAAACCAGAACTCTTGAATCAAATCAGAGAAGTCACAAAATTCAGTTCCATCTCTAGTTATAGTCAGAGTTTATATTTTACACACCAAAGAGCTTACACACTTAAAAAATCTTAGGTGTGTAGTGGCCCTAACTGAATTCAGTGTGGCCCTGGCAGTTAGAAATGCAGAGAAGCATTGTGGCTTTCCCCTGACCAACAGCTCGGTTTCAGTAAAACCTTACGATAAATAACCATCAGGTTTATGTAAACATCCGCTTATATGAGGTTTTTGCATAACTCAGGTGAATTGTATAATGAAGCCTATACTATATTTCTTACAAAGGAACTGTGGGGTTTACCAGGGCAAAATATATGGCTCATGTTTATATTTTCAAAGGAAGTTTCTTCATTATTTCTTGCCCCAGCATGCCTCAGTGTAACTTGAGACCTTAGCATACATAGTTCAATAGGGCTGAAGCATGAGGAGGAGGAACGATAACCCTCACCTGGACATAGGCACACAGTGTGAGTACCATCACATTGCCACAATACGGCAATGTTCATTCAGAAATAATACAGAATTGTTTTCTTTCATGAATTATGAAAGGATGGGATCATGACAAAAGAGGGCATTTTGCAAAAAAGTGAAATTTTCTCCACAGTTCTAGCTTAATGAAATCTATGTAGCTTCCACCATTACCATTTCATGACTGAAATGAGGACTTAGTTGGCACAATATCCTGACTCAGATCCATTTCCCCTTAAATATGTAGATAGTGGAGTAATTCTGTATAATCCAAAATCTTAAATAATGCATTTTGAAACCAGTTGGTCTTAGTAAAGGTATTATTTGACCTGCCTTGTGAATTTTGTATTTCAGTTGACATTATAAAATGGTTCTGCTGAATGGTCTTGAATAAAATGGACATTCATCCACTGAATCTCAGTGATCTGAATTTCTAAGCAAAATCATGGTAGTATCAATGAAACACCACCCTGGAAATACCACCCAGGAAATGATGAGGAAATGATGTGAAAAGCTACTTCGGGTCCCTGATCAGGGAGAAAAATGGGATATAACTTTTATAGCATAAATAATAAGTATCATCTATGTTGTTCTGCTATAGAATACCAGGTTTATAGGTTATTGAATACAATAAGCTGAATGAGATCAAATATTCTTTAAAAATTGATGGCCATTCTACAAGCAGAAAAATTCTGCTTCTGTTGCAACGATATGCCGTTCTCCTTATATCTCCTCAAGGATTAGAGACTTACTTCTTTTAAAATGAAAACTCAGAATTCAGAGAACCTGTTACACCTATTGTTACAATGCTGTATTGATTTAATGATATTCTAGTGCTGTTTTTTAAAAATATAAAAGCTCCCTAGTGGCAGTGGACGGGGAAATGATTGAAATGGGGGCCAGGCTTGGGGAAATGGTTGCCATGTAGGCAGGAAAATGCAAATTTCCCACCAACACAGCAGCCATTCAGGCAACACTGCGATCTTTCCCAAAACTTTGGAGCAAAGCTCATTTGAAGCTTGAAGAGAAGCTGGGGAAATCCCAGGAGGCGCACAAATGAACCATGATGCTATGGGGAAGCAAGAATTTTTTTTTTTTTTTTTTTTGCCAACAGCACTGAACCAGGGGCAGACAACCTGTGCAGAAATGGCCCTCATAGCAGAAAGCTATATCCTGATCATACAGTTCTGTTCAACTAGTCCTGAACTTTTTTTTGGGGGGGGGGGGGCATTTAAATAGAGACTAATTAAAATATGAACAGACTGCCTCCATCAATAGTTGTACATAATCCAAATGACAACCAGATCTAACCAGAGGACTTTGGCCTCAGCTACTGCCAGAGTCATCCCAATCGGAACAGGTTAAAATCAGGCAACACCCACAGGGATTTATCATAGCTACAGGGAAGCTTGTGCTATTAGGGAAGATGACATGCTATTGATTATATCACATGATTGCACCAATACAGCACAAATCCTCCCCTTGCTGGTTCTTTAATTCTGTGATTTCTAATACATTGTTCTGCATGCCAGGGTTCATGAGCTGGTTGTGTGTGCGGCCAACCAGGTAGCAAGACAAGGCTGAAGTACGAAACAATGTGACTCAAGTATATATGCAACTACTAGAACAGCACAGTATTGGAGAGGTAGGCAGGATTACAGTGCCAGATCTATACCACAGCCATTATCTAAGCAAGTCAGATGCCAAGAGTTGCCAACCTCCAGGTAGTGGCTGGAAATCTCCTGCTATTATAACTGATCTCTGGGTGTGAGAAATCAGTTCACCTGGAGAAAATGGCTGCTTTAGCAATTGGACTGTATGGCATTGAAGTCCTTCCCCTCCCCAAACCCCGCCCTCCTCAGGCTCTGCCCAAAAAATCTCCAGGTATTTCCCAACCTGGAGCTAGCAACCCTACAGATGCTCAAGCCACTTGCAATCAGGCACCACGGTCATCAAAGGAACTGAAAGTAGAGGCCTTTGGAAACATTCCTGATAGTTTCCACTCGTTTTGGATGGCTGTGAGGACTATCCTTTATCAACAAGTATATAGACCACGAGCTTAGATTTAAGGAGGCACAGAGTGAGTATCTAGCATTTGAAATATGGAAAGTAATAAATTTGTCCCCTAAAAGTGTAGACAACTGGGGAAGACAATGGCAAACCACCCCGTAAACATAGTCTGTCTAGCAAACGTCATGATGTGATGTCACCCCATAGGTCAGGGATGACCCGGTGCTTGCACATGGGACCTTTACCTTTTAAAAAGTAACACGGCATATATCAGGCTGTTGCATTTGGTCATGCTTTGTTTATCACAAGCTAGTATTTAAATAAAAATCTGGCTGCATAAGCTCTATGTATTTAAATGTATTCAATGCCTTTTCTAGTTCCAGGTGAGTTAAGATAATTATATATACAAACTAACAAATAGTGTACAACATGTTAAGCAAGCAGCCATTGCAGCTGCAGTTATAATTGTCCATCATAATAATTCACACATACACACACACACATAACTGTGAATTCAAAATTTAACCCCAAGCATTTTGTGGAAAGGCTTTTTCCTCCTGCCAAGGCATATTCAGATTATACAAAGCAGGTGCCAGCACAGCCAAGAAGAGTAAGTGACATGGCCGATCTGATTCTCTCCTTACAATGTCAAGTCAGAGGTAAACTCTGAGACCTGCCATCTAAAGTGACCCATGATTTGGCATCAAAGCCTTTTTTACATATACAGAGTACTATTGCCAAAACATACCAGGTTTTCCCCTTCTAGCTTCTCCCGGGGACAGAGGATTAATCTGGCTATGTATAGATTAGTCATGAGAGCTAGAATCAAAAGACAAGTTTCCTAGAATGGGAGCTAAGGAAAACCTATACCTCATTGATTTGATATCATGGGATGGCAGCAAATTTAACTTTCTTGTTATTTTGAGGTCACTGATGTTTACATTTTTATGCAGTAATAGGCATTAGAAGACACCATGAACAAGAAGTGATTTAACAGCAGGGCTATTTACCACCTATGTAAGGACCACAGTGTGTGTTTGTAAGATCTCACATTGACTGCACATAGGGATGCCAGACTCCAGGTGGAACCTGGGGATCCCCCGGAATTATGGCTCATCTCCAGGCTACAGAGATCAGTTCCCTTGGAGAAAATTGATACATTGGAAGATGGACTCTATGGCATTGTACCTCACTGAGGTCCCTGTACTCCCCAGGCTCCATCCCCCTGGCTGCCCTAACTGCACAGTGGAGAAGACTGAAATGAAATTAATGTTACACAGTAAACTGGAATGTATATATCATATTCCAAGCTCAGTACTGAAAGGTATAAGATCAACAATCTTGGGTACAGTGAAAGTTAAGACTGGTTCACACCATCAGTTAATATCCTCCAGGAGAGCATGTGCACAGGTACACAATTACATGAAGAGATACTAGCATGAACCCAACTAGCAGCCATTTATGGAACCACAGAGACCTGGCAGCCATTTATGGAACCACAGCAAAACTTCTCCCACCACTGTGGTTAGTGATGCTGCAATCTTCACAAAGCTTCTAGAACAGAGTTCCTTATTTTCAAATGGTGTAGAGAATTGTAGTGTGTGCCAAAATATTACTTAGACTGATTCCTTAGATTGGTCAACTGTGTCAATCCAGAAATATATTAGAAACCACTCAGTTAATGTAACATAAAACACCATTATTTAAAATAACCTCATACTGGTTTCACCTCTAACACAGAAAGAAATATGTTGCTTGGTTTCATAAATACTCCCAAATGCAGCTTCTAGTTCATATGTAAATTATCTGAAATGGTGATGACTCCCTTTATCAGAAAAGATGTACACCCTATAACCGTGTTGGCGAACCTATGGCACGCGTGCCGTACATGGCACGCGGAGCTCTCTCTGCGGGCACGCGCCCGCCGCCCAGGTGGACAGGGGGCTTTGAACTGCGCCGCGCTGCCTACAGACAGCGCAGCATGGTTCAAAGCCCGCCCTTTCCCTGGACTGCCCGTCGCCCAGCTGGGCGGCGGGGACTTTCTAAAAGGGGGGAGGAGGTTGGGGGGCAGCAGGGCCAGGCGCCCGGGGGGGGCGCGGGGGCCCGTCCCGCATTTGTGCTCCGTCATCGGCGCCAGGCGCCCAGCGCTCGCGCCCCTGGGCCCCTCTGGGGAAAGTGGGACCGCCGCCCGCAAAGCCGGCGCAGCCTTCTGGCCCTCAGGGGGGATCCCAAGCCGCTGCCGCCCACCCACCCACCCCCCAGCCTGAGCTGGGCGGGACGGCGCCTGCCCCCGCACCCCCCGCCCAGACGGCCTTTCCGCGGGGCCGCAGCAGCAGCAGCAGTGCGCCGGGGGGGGGGGGCGGCCGCCGGAGCCCGGCCAGCAAACCGGGAGGAAAAGGATCGGCCCGGCCGCCCCCTCTCTCTTCCGTGCAACTTCTCACCCCCCCCCCCCCCGCGCTCGCTTCTCCTGGCCTCGCTGGGCTTCCTCACTCGAGCGCTCAGCTGACCAGGAGCCGGGGCGGACCCAACTTCTCCCAGCCGCGGCTGCGGAAAGAGCCGCCCCGGAACGTGTGGGTGGAGCGCGGGAGGCGGCGGCTCCTACCCCCATCCCGCCCGGCTCTCTGCGTGGTGCGTGCGGAAGACGCCGCCGGGGAAAGAAGAGGAGCCGTCGAAGGCCGGCGGGCGGGCAGGGCGCGCGCGGAACGGCCGTCGGGAGGCTTTGCGTCTCCTGGGCGAGTCAGCTGTGACTTGTGAGCAGGGCGGGCAGTCCAGCTGGGTGGCGGGCAGTCCAGGGAAGGGGGGGACTTTGAACCGCGCCGTGCTGCCAGGCAGCGTGGCATGGTTCAAAGCCCCCCTTCCCTGGACTGCCCGCCGCCCAGCTCAAAGACCCCCTTCCCTGGACTGCCCGCCGCCCAGCTGGACTGCCCCCCCTGCCCCCCCGGACTGCCCCCCCTTCCCTGGACTGCCCACGGCCAGTTCAAAGCCCCCCCTTCCCTGGACTGCCCGCCGCCCAGCTCAAAGCCCCCCCTTTCCTGGACTGCTCGCCGCCCAGCTGAACTGCCCCCCCCCGCCCGCCCTGGACTGCCCCCCTTCCCTGGACTGCCTGCGGCCCAGTTCAAAGCCCCCCCTTCCCTGGACTGCCCGCCCCTTCCCTGGACTGCCCACGGCCCAGTTCAAAGCCCCCCCCTTCCCTGGACTGCCCGCCACCCAGCTGGACTGCCCCCCTTCCCTGGACTGCCCGCCGCCCAGTTCAAAGCCCCCCCTTCCCTGGACTGCCCGCCACCCAGCTGGACTGCCCCCCTGGACTGCCCCTCCTTCCCTGGACTGCCCACGGCCCAGTTCAACCCCCCCTTCCCTGGACTGCCCACTGCCCAGCTGGGCGTGTTGGCACTTTGCGATAAATAAGTGGGTTTTGGGTTGCAGTTTGGGCACTTGGTCTCTAAAAGGTTCGCCATCACTGCCCTATAACATGTAAAGAGAAGCATGAGTGATCAGACAATGGTTCAAATATTTTATTTGCAAAATGGTAGCTGCTTTGAAATGTACCATGAGGAAACCATATAAAGAGCTGTCCACCATTACTCTCCAGTAAATGGCTAGGAAACTACCATTACACTTGTTCTTCCTCAACTGTTTGAGGGGAAATGTAGGATGTGGTAATGTCTGCCTCCTAAAACGGCTGAAGGTTTTCTACCATCATACTGCAGATTAGCATTTAATTTATTATATTTATATACTACTCTATCCCATGGACTCAGAATGGCTCCTCAAAACAGTTTTTTCTATATATATTTATATTTTGTTTTCAAACACCCTTAGGCTCACCAGTGTGTCTACGCCCTTCCTTCTACTGCTTCCTCCTGTTCATCACTCCCCCACACATGAAGAAAATGAATAATTTTTCTTCTATTCATCTGTGGAACAAGACGGATACTCTTGACTTTATAAGAGGCTCTTGTTATTAAAAGTTACAATTTCATTTGAACATCCAATTCTGACATTATATCACTTAATATTCAGAACCCGAACAGACAGATTGATCAATTATGATTGCTACTTTCTACTATCATTAGGGTAATGACAAGACAAAGAAGCCTTTCACCCACCACAACAGGATCTTCTATTCTTCTTTTAATCCAACTGAAGTAGACTTTAGTCTAACTGAGGAGATTGTTATCCTATATCTTAGCAGTTTGGCACCTATTCTCTAGTCCTGTTTGACGTTTCTAAAAATAGGCATTGTCCTTTGGATTTTAGAAATAAATTAGAATGCGGTAAAAATTGAGAGACCACACTAACAATAGAGGACCTTTGGCGAATCATATGTAGTTGCCTTGTACTGAGGGAGACCATTGGTCTGTCGACCTTAGTTTTGTCTATTCTGACTGCTGCCACTTCCTAGGGCCGTGTTGGCGAACCTATGGCACGCGTGCCGTACATGGCACGCGGAGCTCTCTCTGCGGGCACGCGCCCGCCGCCCAGGTGGACAGGGGGCTTTGAACTGCGCCGCGCTGCCTACAGACAGCGCAGCATGGTTCAAAGCCCGCCCTTTCCCTGGACTGCCCGTCGCCCAGCTGGGCGGCGGGGACTTTCTAAAAGGGGGGAGGAGGTTGGGGGGCAGCAGGGCCAGGCGCCCGGGGGGGGCGCGGGGGCCCGTCCCGCATTTGTGCTCCGTCATCGGCGCCAGGCGCCCAGCGCTCGCGCCCCTGGGCCCCTCTGGGGAAAGTGGGACCGCCGCCCGCAAAGCCGGCGCAGCCTTCTGGCCCTCAGGGGGGATCCCAAGCCGCTGCCGCCCACCCACCCACCCCCCAGCCTGAGCTGGGCGGGACGGCGCCTGCCCCCGCACCCCCCGCCCAGACGGCCTTTCCGCGGGGCCGCAGCAGCAGCAGCAGTGCGCCGGGGGGGGGGGGCGGCCGCCGGAGCCCGGCCAGCAAACCGGGAGGAAAAGGATCGGCCCGGCCGCCCCCTCTCTCTTCCGTGCAACTTCTCACCCCCCCCCCCCCCGCGCTCGCTTCTCCTGGCCTCGCTGGGCTTCCTCACTCGAGCGCTCAGCTGACCAGGAGCCGGGGCGGACCCAACTTCTCCCAGCCGCGGCTGCGGAAAGAGCCGCCCCGGAACGTGTGGGTGGAGCGCGGGAGGCGGCGGCTCCTACCCCCATCCCGCCCGGCTCTCTGCGTGGTGCGTGCGGAAGACGCCGCCGGGGAAAGAAGAGGAGCCGTCGAAGGCCGGCGGGCGGGCAGGGCGCGCGCGGAACGGCCGTCGGGAGGCTTTGCGTCTCCTGGGCGAGTCAGCTGTGACTTGTGAGCAGGGCGGGCAGTCCAGCTGGGTGGCGGGCAGTCCAGGGAAGGGGGGGACTTTGAACCGCGCCGTGCTGCCAGGCAGCGTGGCATGGTTCAAAGCCCCCCTTCCCTGGACTGCCCGCCGCCCAGCTCAAAGACCCCCTTCCCTGGACTGCCCGCCGCCCAGCTGGACTGCCCCCCCTGCCCCCCCGGACTGCCCCCCCTTCCCTGGACTGCCCACGGCCAGTTCAAAGCCCCCCCTTCCCTGGACTGCCCGCCGCCCAGCTCAAAGCCCCCCCTTTCCTGGACTGCTCGCCGCCCAGCTGAACTGCCCCCCCCCGCCCGCCCTGGACTGCCCCCCTTCCCTGGACTGCCTGCGGCCCAGTTCAAAGCCCCCCCTTCCCTGGACTGCCCGCCCCTTCCCTGGACTGCCCACGGCCCAGTTCAAAGCCCCCCCCTTCCCTGGACTGCCCGCCACCCAGCTGGACTGCCCCCCTTCCCTGGACTGCCCGCCGCCCAGTTCAAAGCCCCCCCTTCCCTGGACTGCCCGCCACCCAGCTGGACTGCCCCCCTGGACTGCCCCTCCTTCCCTGGACTGCCCACGGCCCAGTTCAACCCCCCCTTCCCTGGACTGCCCACTGCCCAGCTGGGCGTGTTGGCACTTTGCGATAAATAAGTGGGTTTTGGGTTGCAGTTTGGGCACTTGGTCTCTAAAAGGTTCGCCATCACTGTCCTAGGGTCTCAGACATCTTTCACATCACCTAGTATCTGATCCTTTTAGCTGGAGATTTCAGGGATTGAACTTGAGACCTTCTGCCTGCCAAGCAGATGGCTCGACCACTAAATCATGGCCCTCTACCAAATAAAATCTCTGCTTAAAAGGGCTTCCCACTTCATTTGCAATTTGGAGTCCTTTCATACAGCTCTAATTATGGAACCTATTACCACATAATATATTGCAACTGCAAGATGAAGTCAGTATGCAATGTTTTAGAGAGTAGTTTGAGAGGATTAATAACATTTATAATCGTTCTCTGTTGCAGTCCCCACCTTATGGAATGGCTTCCCTGAGAAGGTAAGGAAAGCTCTCACACTCGTGGCTTTCTGCAAACTATGGTGATTTATGCATGGTCACTTTAACCTCCTTTATTCCCCATTTCAGCCAGGATCAAAGTAACCCAGGCTGGGGGGAACTGTATGCATTGGCTGGAATGATCAGGGATGAAACTGTGTGCTATTGGAGGCATGAATACAGAAAAGCAGTCTCCCAAGTTCAAATCAAGTCTCACCCCTAAATGGTGCTCTGTAATTGGCTGACTTCGCAACTCACCCTGAGAGACTTCCTTCCCCCCAGACCAACTGCCCCATAAAAAAGCATTTTACGAACAAAAAACAAAAAAATCCCGGAGCAATCTGAAAGGGGGGTGGAGAAATCCAAGCCTTGTTTTAAAAAAGCCTTTCTTTTGCTCAGAAAGAGCTCCGAGGTAGCAGGAAGCACTTGAATCCCTGCCTCTTTACACACTGCTTCGTGATTGGCTGTGAGAGAAGCCAATCTTCTGTGCTTCCCCTGTTTGGCTATCTGCATGTTGCCTTGAAGAGGGGTTTGGAAAACGGTGGGGAGAAGCTCAACCCGAGAACAGAGTATGCATGCTCTGTGACTCTGGAATGAACCAGGAAGAACGGTTTGACTCGGTCCAGAAGAGGAATGGGAAAAGCCGGCTTCGTTTTACATTGAAGCAGCATTGAGCTTCCAAGAAATGAGGTAACGTGCATTGCCAAAAATTTGATCCTGGCTGAAACAGGGAATAAAGGAGGGTTAAGTGACCATGCATAAAACACCTATGCAAAATGGAGTTATTCAAGAGGGCTTTTTGGCACAGGTAATAGGACTGTACTGTAATGTAATTGTTCAGAAAGTAGCATTGGTAAAGGGATAGGGACTGTGGCCTATATTACTGTATTGGTTCCCATCATTGTAAGTATGCTCCAACCATGTAGTTTCTATACCATTTAACTGCCATGTTTAAATGATTGTGTTTTGTTTCAGGTTTGTTTCAACTCTGCTTTAGATTTCTTCTTGTTTTTAGATTTCTGTAGTCCAAACCCAATAAATCAAAAACATATTAAAACATTAATGCAACATTAATTACAAATTGCTGAAAGTAGACCAAAGGACCGTGTCTCACAGGGGGCTTTCACACATACCGAATAACGCACTTTCAATCCACTTTCACTGCACTTTGCAGCTGGATTTTACTGTGTGTGAAATGGCAACATCCACTTGCAAATGATCATTAACGTGCATTGAAAGTGGATTGAAAGTGCACTATTCAGGACATGTGAAAGTGCCCACAGTCTCTCTGCATATTTAGAGTTGCCAGGTGCCTCTTACCCACCAGCAGGAGGTTTCTGGGGTGGAGCCTGAGGGGGGTGTGGTTTGGGGAGGAGAGGGACTTCAATGCCATAGAGTCTAATTGCCAAAGCGGCCATTTTCTCCAGGTAAACTGATCTCTATTAGCTGGAGATCAGTTGTAATAGCAGGAGATCTTCAGCTAGTACCTGGAGGTTGGCATCCCTACTGCATATTCCATATTCCAATTACAAATATTATACATGAACTCAAAGCGTACATCATGTGAAGCTGTCACCATGCAAGCATTTTCAACATGGTTGCCATGCCGGTAGGGTTGCCAGGTGCCCGCTGGTGGCGGGCAAACCCTGGGCAATTGACCCCTCTGCCCACCGACCACCTAAGGGTTGGCGGGCAAACGTGCACACGCGCATGCATACCACATGCGTCACTTCTGGTTTAGAACAGGAAGTTCCGCCTCGCGGCAGGCCTTATACCTCTTAGTTTGCGTGGTAAAGGGCCGCTTTAACACTCAAACCAAGAGGTATAAGGCCCCTTGCGAGGCGGCACTTCTGATTCTAAACGGGAAGTGACGCATGCGCTTCAGCACGCGCGCGCACACACACACGAAAAAGCCTCCTGCCGGAGGAGAAGAGGGACCTGGCAACCCTACATGCTGGGGACTGGCATAAGATAGGCAGAAGGACTCCCATCAACATGACTGACTTTTCAGTTGGAGTGCATAGTATCATGAGGGGAAAGGAAAGTTTCTGGTGCCCCAACTGAGTACTATACTGGTGGCAGCGCTGATACAGCAGGAAGCTCTCACCTGGGTGAATTTGTTCTGCTCATACATTTATGGACTTTTGAGAATCATGAAAAATGAAACCTCTCCCCTTTTTGGTCTAATTCCGTTATAGTGGAAAATATATTGCAAAACCTTTTTTATTTTCAAAAGAAAATACTATGCAGTCTTGTAAAAATATATTTCAGGCCAATTTATAGGCAGCATAGCTTTGTTGTATATATACTAGTAGTACTTTTAGTGACAAGTTTCAATAAGAGTGCATGCAGGAATAAAGTTGGGCCTCTGTCGGAACTATTATTAGGGGCCTTGGAGAGATTTGCCTTCTGGCCTCTTTGGGTCAAGGTTGAGAGGCTTGCTGTCAGCGCAGCAAAGGGTGAATTGTACAGCTGTTGCCTCCGTTTCATTGACGTGGAGAAAACATATCCTTGAGACCCTCAGTCCAGTTCCTCTAATGAGTATGTAATCCACTTTTAAAACTATGAAATCAAGTTGTATAGCAGCAGGAGCAACTAAGGAAGCCTTTAAAGAACTCATTAGATGGTTCTCACCAGGACCTATTAATGGCTAGATGGAAAAAAGTTTGTAACTATTCCTGTGATGATTTTATATTTATTTAGCAGTCTCCAACGTGCTAAGAAAGAAGTATGCCTCTGCTCTCTCTTTGTGAAATATTTGGATATGGGAAAGCATTTGAAGGGTTTGCCATGGCTTTAACAAATGCCCGCTTTGGTTCATCAATCGGCAAATTTACACCACTCTTTTAAAAGTGCATTAATATTCTTTGAGACAATTTTTCAAGTAAATAGGAATAACTGGGAAGGTGACAGCTAAATTGTGAATAGACAGGTTTTAAGATTTGTAGTGGAAAATAAGGAAAAACAGGAGATCACCATCACTTTGCATAGCTTAATTATAAATACTTAAAAGAGCCGTTCTTATGCCTTATTCTTATTTAAAAGATTTACAGAAAAAGCAAATGCCATAGATCTAGTGGATCTTTACCTTACAATCAATGGAGCAGTGATAGTTTGTGCTTTGGAATCCCTCATTTTAGTATAACATCTAATGATGGATCTTATTCAAGGTCATTCCATGAGCTCAAGCTTGTCTCTTGACCTTGTCTAGACTATTAGTAGGATTTCCTGCATTTCTCATTCAGTTTCAGACCCAAGTCCCATTTTTAAGACCTGCTGATTGCAAGTAGTTTCATTAATGTAACCACCTGCCACTACAGCCATGAGGCAAGAAATCAAATAACATTTCAGCCATGTCAGAATCATGTGGCAGGAAGAGGAGTCAGTTATGATCTCACTAGTGCCAAGGCCAGGACTGAGAGTAGCAGACCAAGAGAGCCATGGAGCAGCAGACCAAAAGAGCTAAGCACCAGGAGTAGTACTGTAATGAAAAACATGCCACTGCAGGCATGCTCAATGACTGATACGCATACACATACCAAAACCAAAAACAAAAAAACCCTCTCTCTTTCCTCCTCGCTAATCCCTACTGGGACCAACCAGCATCACCAGTTGTTCAATGCTCATGGTTATCCCATAGAGACACCCTACTCAGAGGCCTCCATGTGTGGAGAACCAACTGATGGAGTGGGATGGCCATGCTGTACCCAGCAGGGGGAAAGGAGAGATTTTTGCAAGGGGGGCGGGAGTGAGTGATCTCTGAAACTACTTGTGGTAAAAAGGAATCCTTAACCTGGCGGACTAACTTTATCTTTACCAACATGCTGCTTTTCTCAGTGTGCATTCAAGGAGAGATAGGAGTCATGGTACCCTTACAGGGTTGCCAGATGCCTATTGCCCACCAATTAACAGGTCAGCCTGCTGCCCCTCACCTGGCTGGCAGGGGAAGCAGGCCAGCTAAGGGGGGGGGGGCAATCCACATATGCGTGCAGTGGCACAATAATGTCCCTTCTGGGGTAAACTTAGAATCTATGGGGATGCTCTAGCACGTTCCTCAAAAAACTCTATGGTTTACCTCAGAAGTGAAATTATTGTACATGCACTGTATACTTGCGAATCGCCCCCCTACCCACACTCCACCAAAGCTCCCACCGGTGGCAAGGGAGGACCTGGCAACCCTATACCCTTTCACCCTTTGCATATGCATTTAGACAGCAGGTCCTTATAACAACAACAAAACAGTAAAAGGCAACTGTATACAATCCAAACCCAACAGGTGGGTCAACCACCAATGGGATTCCAGTGACTATGCTATCACTATGTTATACAGTTTAGCTATGGAGGGGGCCTAGTTGTATACTATGAAACCATATGGATACTGTTATGTCTCTTTTATATGTCTACCATATAATGTGTATTTTTTAAAAACTGCAGCCGCAGTGGTGGGACACCACCAACATGATAACATTATGTTAAGTGTTTCATTTACTAGGCATTGAGTTGGATCAAGCCAGCTGTTTCCCTCAGTCTCACCCAATTCCCTTCCATATTCCAGCCTACATCCCACATGGCTTTTACACTTGCAGGTCCCATGCTTTTTAGCATAGCCTTTTTGGGTGATCAAAGACGACCATTCATTCATTTTTCATCAGCAGAAAAGCTGGTTGGATCCAATTTATGAAGGGAAATGAGTTGAAGAGACACAGATCTGTGACAGCAATGTGTCTCCCCCATAATGTCTAATTAGGCTGACTTTCAGCTTTGATTTCAGCAAACTTCAGAGCTACAAAGAGAAGTTGAAAATCATGCATCTAATACTGACCATTGAACTCAGAAATCCCAAGAAGGCTTGGACACAGCTGTTAAGTCTTAGAGAACTCATATTTCATCTAGCTTCTGCTTATATGAACACATAAGACTATATCCTTTATACCAAATCAAACCATCGGTGATTGACAGTGGTCTAGAGTCTCAGGTTGGTATGTCTCTTCAGCTACCAAGTATCTCTATGTGGAGATAGTGGGACCTTCTACATGCAAAGCAAGTGCTCTACCAGTGAATCACTGTCCTCCCTATTTTTTGCCCTCCATTAGCCCACTGACCTGTACTATTCATTCCCCCATCCTTTACTTCCCACCATTCCAGCCCACTCTAAAGTTTCTTAATTTTGATTAATTCTTTACTTAATTCAATATACAAATCTGAATAATTAACCCAAAACCTGGACGTTTTTGCACAGAGACAACCCAGCCTTTATCTACACTTAAATTCTTGTTGTTCAAAACCATTCTCCTTGTAAATGGACTGTTTACCATGTTTTGCCCAACTTCTTTGTTTCTATCAGATACTGAATATCATTTTCTGATGGTGATTCTTTTGGATGTAAAATACAATGATGGATGTTATACATCCAGCTACGGCAGGCAAAACTGGTTATTTCAGCTAAAAGACAAGCAACCCAAGCTGATCGCATGAAAGATAGTTCTGTGATCATGGACAACATCTTGTGACAACATCAGATATCCAGAATGAGCTATATTTCATGCAACCACTCTGTTGGCCCTACACATCAAGCTCCCCCCCCCACTCTTTGTCAGCCAGACATTATCTTCCAAAAACAAAGCATAAAATGACAAGAGGGATTGTAGTATTTTGTGGCACACATCTTTAAAGGAAAAAAGGCATGTCACCTGCTTGCAGATCCGCAGCAGGAGGCCACCAAGCTGTGCTATGTCAACGCTCGCTTGCAATATCTCACTGTTCAAAGCAGGCTCATGACACACCTGCCTTTCACTTCAAAGACATGTAAGTCACCTGGCACAAGGTGCTAGATCAGCATTTCAGATTTTGGGGGGGGGGTATTTCCTTTCATACAGGGAGTTAATAAATGGGTGAAAATGGTTTCAATGTCACCTGGCAGCCAGCACAACCTATTTTCCAGAGGTGATATGTATGCCAAGATTCTTTTTATATAGAGGGATGAACCCATAGATAAGCACACACTACATATAAACAATATTGTTTGTATAAATATACAAAGCCGGCATGGCTAAGTAGTTAGCATGTTAGATTCAGATCCAAGTTAGAATCCCCACTCTGCCATAGAAGTTGACTGAGTGATCTTGGGCCTATGACTCTCTGTCAGCCTCACCTACCTAGAGTAGGGTTGCCAGGTCCCTCTTCTCAACCGGCAGGAGATTTTGGGGGCGGAGCCTGAAGAGGGCGGGGTTTGGGGAGGGGAGGGATTTCAATGCCATAGAGTTCAATTGCCAAAGCGGCCATTTTTCTCCAGGTGATCTGATCTCTATCAGCTGGCGATGTTTTGCTACTTAGCAGGCGATCTCCTGCTACTTCCTGGCAGTTGGCAACCCTAACCTAGGGTAGTTGTTGTGGGAATAAAACAGAAGTGGGAAGGACAATTTGTAAGCCACTTTGGGTCCTGATTTTGGGGGGGGGGAGTGGGTGTAAATATCTCAATAAATAGAACTGAGAATGTTTATAGCATACAATATACCAAATGAAAGCAAACAGAAGGGATTGGTATCTCTTCACTTTGAATGGGAAAGGGAGAGGGGAATAACAGCAAAGCAACACATTTAAAGTGAACTGGCGATCTCTGTCTCTCATATACAGGATAAATGGCTATATTACAATTTAATAGGTCAAGGGATGGACAGTTGAATTTAGACAAGACAATCTGGATTCGGTTTCAATAGTCTAGGGAGCATGACCTCACTTCATACTCTTGGGCAAGTCCACATGAATACCTGAACCCACATGAAGCTGACTCAGATCACTGGCCATCAAGGTCAGTACTGCCTACTCAGACTGGCAGTGGCTCTCCAGAGTCTCAGACAGAGGTCTCCCACAATAGCTACTACTTGATCATCTTAACTGAAGGTGCCAGGAATTGAATCTGGGGCCTTTTGCATGCCATCCAGATGCTCTACCATTGTGCCACAGCCCCTTCCCTATTCTCTTCAGGGTTTCTGTAATGGCCATAAGAAAATGACTTTGCACAATAGTATCCAAATAGTGTAGCGCTGTTGCAAATAGCTGGTGTTAAGTATCATGCTTCATGGCCATATTTAATAACAGCAGAACAACCTAGCTTATCACAACACTATTGATGCCTATTCATTTGATTACTGAAAATGCTAATTACTTGTGACAGAAGTAGCATCTCTTAGACAATAGTCCCAGCTACCAAAATTTCCAGATTTACACTAATAATATCCAGAAGTGTGGTTTTGTAATGCTGAAATCTGGAGCACTCACAATGGAAACCATTTTCCTCCTCATCCCTCCAATATTGCAGTTTCTGCTTTTGAAAGCAATTTGAACTGACTGGAAATGTCTCCATCCCAAACATCTGCATACTTTTATTGTTCATACAAATTAAGAGGCAAAACCAAGACCATGCGTACAAATCAAATCCAGTTCTTACAGGCAATGACACGCTTTTAAGTTCAATTGTTAACAGGACCTAGAACTGTTCAGTGCATTGCAAGAATATTATTTCCCTGAGATTCTCGCTTGCACATTTTGCCTTAATCAATTCTTAAGCAGTTTATGACTAAAAACGATTAGGCACTGAAGTTAATTACGGTAGTCTAACTTTTTTCTTCAAGGCGTACTTTTACTGATACAGCTGAAACAAATAGATTCACCAAGAGAAATGGGCAATGTCTTCTCATACCATATTTCCCATAGCACTTAGTTTCCTGCTGCAAATCATTAAACTGCCAACAGATGCATTTTGTTTTCCGCTTTCACACACGTGCAGGCAATTTTTCTTGAAGGGCAAAAATAACATTAATTTTTGATCCAATAAGAATTTATCAAAAGCCCGTCATGACATACATTTCTACGTCACCCTTTAGTGGATGCCGAGCATCTGTCATGTCATTTGCAAAGACTCTCACAATAATGAGCGCAATATTTTGGATAGGAAGGAAGGTTTAAAGTTCACACTGTGAACAAGGCAATGATGGATTATTAATTGAAGGCAACAGAGTATGCCCTACAGATGACAAGGTGAGCACCCTGCAGTTATTTAATTTAGGAAAGAGCAGGAGAGAAGTCTCGTTCTGGACTGAAGACAAAGTTGAAGGCAAAGTTCTTCCTTTTTTCTTTTTTGTTTCCGATCAAAATGTAAAACAAATGTACTTTGGAATCATGATTTTTTTTCCCTGGCACTTCTCCATAGCCAGTTCCATTCATGCAGAAAAGGGATGAAATTCCATCATTCGAGCATGACATCTCAAAATTCAAACTTAATGAGAGCTTTGGCAGCTTCTGTCGAAGGCAGACAGTGATTAACAAAACACTTCAGAGTACAAGGCACAGCAGTGCTCAAAGAAAACAGTGATGATCTCCACTTAATTGTAGAAAAGCCCAAAGCATCTGCCAGCAGAGGAGAACTGGAACCATAAGGAGCTATTGCTCAGATAGACTGTCATCTCCAGAGATCAACAACCATATGCTCAGCTCAAGCGCAAACTCCAAAGAAGTTAATTTTCTGACAAAATACAGGGATAAATATGACATTCAAACAAGTGTGCTCACTCATCCTGAACACACGTTCATCTGCACGGATCGGATTTATGCATCGTTTAAGCACAAGCAAATATAATTTGTTTTGAACACAAACATTGCTGTATGAGCACAGGTATAATTAATCTTTGTCCGCTCCGCACGGTCTTGTGTTATTCTGGTTAACCATGCTTACAGTAAACTTTTGATGAATGAAATGGTTCACTTGTTGCACTGCAGAAAAAGTATCAGAATTAAAATGCACAGTACCTTTCTTTAGCTGCCCACTGCTATTTTAGACTTAAGCCACATAACAGAAATCAACTTTTCATTGCCTTTTTGTGTTAATTATATTTTAATTGATTAATTAGTTATGTAACCAATCAAAAGAAATATAGCAGCATTTCAGGACAGATGTTATTTTGAGGATATTTAATGAAGATTATGGTTGCTCTTGACTAAATAATACAGACAGATAATTTATTGCTTGGAAAGATTCATCTTAAAACATATTGTTTGTATCTAAGGATACCCAAGATTGTTTAGCACAATGCCATTAGCAATTCATATTATCTCATGGCTCCAATTAAACATGCAATTAATGACTTAATTAATAATCATATAGATGGCAATGTTCATTCATTCCACTGCATTGCTGTACTGGGCAGTTATTGCTTGCAAATGTGAGTGCATTTTGGCCAATACCAGGATTATCACTTGCTCCATAAAGAATTAACTATCAGCAAGTGCTATCCAATCCATAAAGACTGGCCTCATTCTGATTTTCATCAGGCTCCACGCTCATAAATATTTTATATAATTTATCTTTCAAATGTATTGATTGATTTGCCACACACCTACATTTCCAGGATAACACACAGAATTTTTGAAAGCCCACAATGGGTGTGATCATATCACAGTCTTCCTCTAAGTCAGGAGTGCTGGACCATAGGATCTAACTCACAGTAGCTCCATTATAACTACCTGGATTTTTAAAAAAAAGACTTGATACAAAACTCAGAAGCATACTTGGAGTCTAAATATTCTTAAAGGTCTGATGGAATTGGTAGTGTTTCACCATGTTCCTAAAAGTTAGTAATGATGGAGAAACATGGACTTTCTGGGGAGAATATTTAGAAACTTTAGCGCCACATATAAATGAGCAGTATTGTTGCCTCAGGGAACAAGAATGCTTGATTTTCATATACTCCGGTGTTTTAACACTGAGCGAATGTTCAATTTCTTTAGTACTTGAGCATGTCCAATACTGTAACTGTAGAGGTCCGAAAATACACTTGCAGTGCAATCCTAAGCATGCCTATTCTGAACTAAATCCCATTGTGTTCAATAGAATTTACTCCCCAATAAGTGTATTTAGGATTGCAATTACATTCCCTTAATATCAGCAATCTAAAGAGAGGTACTTGGGTTTTGTGTGCGTGCGTGCTTTTGTGTTTGTGTTTGTTGTTTTTTGCAGCTGAGCATGATGTGGAAACAGAGCTTGAAATGAATGACCCTAAAACACCAGTAATTGGGCATACCTAATAACAACAAAAGCGCTCATATAACTCAGCAGGGCAAATTTAATTCTCAAGCATAATCAAGTGTTCTAGTTGCTCAAACCCTTTGGCCAGGATAGAAGAAGGAAAGGTATTAAAAAGGACACTGGAGAATATTCATGCTGTTTTTTACAGACCAGAATCTAAATTCATTCTACAGCCTTTCCTATATTTAAAAACATTTTGTGACACACCATATGCCTTAGTATTTGCAGCAGACAAAACTTGTGTGTGTGTGTGTGCGTATGTGTGTGTGTGTGTGAAGTGCCGTCAAGTCACTTCCGACTCATGGCGACCCTATGAATCAAAGTCCTGCAAAATGTTCTATCTTTGACAGCCTTGCTCAGATCTTGCAAACTGAGGGCTGTGGGTTCCTTTATTGAATCAATCCATCTCTTGCTGGGTCTTCCTCTTTTTCTACTGCCCTCAACTTTTCCTAGTATGACTGTCTTTTCCAGTGACTCTTGTCTTCTCATCATGTGACCAAAATACGATAGCCTCAGTTTAGTCATTTTAGCTTCTAGGGTCAGTTCAGGCTTGATTTGATCTATAACTCACTAATTTGTTTTTTGGGGCAGTCCACGGTATCCGTAACACTTTCCACCGACACCACATTTCAAAGGAATCTACTTTCTTCCTATCAGCTTTCTTCACTGTCCAGCTTTCACACCCAAACATAGTAATAGGGAATACGATGGCATGAATTAACTTACTCTTGGTGGCCAGTGACACATCCTTACACTTCGGAATCTTTTCTAGCTCCTTCATGGCTGCCCTTCCCAGTCTCAATCTTCTTCTGATTTCTTGGCTGCATTCTCCCTTTTTAATGATGGATCCAAGGAATAGAAAGTCTTCAACAATTTCAATTTCCTCATTGTCATCCTTAAAGTTGTGTAATTTTCCTGTAGTAATTACTTTTGTCTTCTTGATGTTCAGCTGTAGTCCTGCTTTGGCACTTTCTCTTTTAACTTTCAGCAGTAGTCGTTACAAGTCTTCACTATATATATCATCAATACAATATATATATTGCATCAATACAAAATATATAAAAAATATATTGCATCAATACAAAATATAAATACAGTATATAGTGCATCAATACAAAATTCTGCCCCAAGCAATTTAGGAATAATGGTTGCACACCTGAGAAGGGATACAATTTCTGACTCTGCTGATGAGATCTGTAATGGTTTCATTCTTTGTATATATAAGCTAAAGTCAACACAGCAGCCTACATTTCAGCTGTTTTTATTTATTGGAGTATGAATCCAAAATTGGCAGGAGTATCCTGGCCAAACCATAGGGGTTAGGAATACCTGCTCTGCTAATTTGCTTATTCCTTTTCTTTTTTTATTACACAAAGATACCACAACCACCTGATAGCCATTTACCAAACCAATATGTAACAAACTCTTCAGATAGGTCAAAGCTATTGGGCATTTCTAGAAAACAGGTGTTAGTTTATCTTTGTAACGGCTACAGAAACAGACATTGTCACTGTGCACAGATAACTACCAAGCATTGCAGAGGGGGTGGGGAGGGGAACTGATAGATACTGTGGTATTTAATGAGGATGTGCACCTGAGTATAAATTAAAGCATGAACTTTAAAAAAACCTCAGTTTGTTAATAACATTATTATAAATGCTCTGAATGGAAAAACTAATAATGATAATTGGTAACACAATATTTGGAAAGTGGTTCTGGTGTAGGGAGCCCTGTTGTGATACTTTCCATACAGCTGGGAGTCAAGGTGGAGAGCCATTTTTAAAAATTAATAATACTGTTTCTATAGCAATTGTTATAGTATGCTTAGCTAGTTCATTTCTGTAACAAGGAGGCTGTTCCAGCCCTGCTTTTCCAGGTCTGAACTCCAATACTCTATCCCAGGGATCCCCAACATTTTTGAGACTGAGACGCCTTTGGAATTTTGGCACTGCATGCTGGGTTCAGCCATAAAATGTCTGCTGCAGGAGGTGGAGGTAGCTACAAATGGTTGCCTCAGCTTACCTTCAGTCACACATTGAAGATCCTTGTGCTGCGGTGGCACTTGCTACCAAAGCAACACTTTAAAAAGTCTCCACAGCCAATTAAATCTCCTGCGGCCAATCAGAAACCCTGCTGGGCAAAACTCCCGCCTGGTCCTTCTGACTTTCCAAAAACTCTTGGCAGGTGCTAGTAAAGGTGTCAGCAGGCGGCATGGTGCCCATGGGCATCATGTTGGGGACCCTGCTCTATGCAACGGACCACCCTGCTGATAGAAAGGCCAATCTACCCAGTCCAACAAACCATGTGGTACAGCCCTCCTAGCAATATATTACCTCGAAATGAAGGCATATAGAATGCCAGCATATATACACACATACATACTAGGAGAGCAATGTCTAAACAGGTCTATCTACCCTAAATCCTACTCAGGTCTATTTAATGGCACTTACTCTCAGGAAAGTGTTCTTCGAATGGTACTGAAACTGAAACTGGAGATTGTGGTTCTGTATCTGTGACCTAAGGAAGACACTGCATTGAGATAGAATTGCTTGAGCTATTGTCAACTGCTTGGCTAATAATGAATGTTGTTGCAGATATGTTATTTTAAGAAACCCTTTGGTGTTTGCATATAGCAAATCTAGTATGGAGCACAACAATAACAATCAGCTTGCCTGTTAATTGGGCATTGTATGCTCTCACCCAACTTGCACTGCCTGCGGGGTTAGATTCTTTTGCCATTGCTGTGGTCATTAACTCTCAGTGATTTCCCTTATCTAAATCTCAGGTTATTTTTGTAGTGCAGTCATAGCCAAGAGCAGCATCCTATGGCCTGGGGAAATTTCAGAGAAACGGATAGACACAGAAGGCAAAAAGAATATATATATGGAAAGGTTTTTGTCCTTGGGCTGTGCAGGGGATAGGGATAACTATTAGCATGTATTATGCATGGATCACATTGTAAGATGTATTTATTTCCTACCTTAGGAATATTAGAACAGAGGGTGTGACTGCATTAAGAAACAGATTAGCGTCAACTTCTGTTGATCATGGCAGGTAGTTTCCCGGGCTTAGTAATGGCAATGGGCTGTAGTCATAGGGACAGTTTTCTAGGAGGCATAGAGAATGCTCCACATATGCTCCTTCTTGGCTCTGGACCCGGCCTGGTGCAACTCTCTCTCTAGTGAGACCAGGGCCCTGCAAGATTTAATGCAGTTTTTGACGATCTGCAAGACTGAGATGTTCCACCAGGCCTATGGCTGAAGATAGTGATGGTTTCCATCTTGGCTGGCCTCCCTTCCTTCCCTCCCTTCCCTCTTACCCAAGGTCAGGGGTGGGGAATGTCAGGCCCGGGGGCCGTATAAGGCCCATGTAATCATTTGGTCTGGCCCCTTCGTGGTTCCTGGCAAATCTCTAGCTCAGAAGGATCTGAGACTGGCGATCTGCCCACTCCTGTGGACAGGAATAGCCTCTATTCAAGGCGGGTGTGAGTTTGTTTTGCCGAGAAAAGGAACCTTATTTCCCCCTTGCAGAAGAGTCGTTAGCTATGGGGCTACTAGGACCACCCAAGAAACTGTGTTAACCCTTTCTCACCCAGGCTGTGGAGAAACGTATTCCCTTTGTACCACAAGAGGGCTGGGAGCAGAAGTGGCAACAATGGAGGGGTTAAAGGGGGCAGGGCCAGAATGCGTGGGGAGAGTTCTTAGCCAGTGTGTCCTCACTTCATCCCTGCAGGCAGAGGTAGCAGGAGCCGGCTGTAGAATCCAGCCCCGACCATGTGGAGCAGGAGCAACTAAATATTTTTTAAAATTAAAAAAATACTCTAGTCGCCATGTAATTAAATATTCAAGTATTTAATTCTTGCTTGTGAACAAAAAATACCTTTGCTGCAGAAAACTCAGACAAACTATAATTCAGGTTTTCTTGAAAGAAGAGGTATAGGAGGCATGACATAGAACTAGGGACTGGGTTAAGGGGGAACGCTTCTCCCCCAGTTCTAGACACTGAAATTAATCTTTTGAATGAGTGTTGATTACTTTTGGTTGCAGTAGCCAAGGATCATGGCATTCTAATATCAGCCCAATGCAGATGTTATTTATTTATCTATTTAATTTATTTTTATTCTTCCATCACATTCTTCCCAACAGAGCTGGGCTCAGAGCGGCTAACAAAAACAATTAAACATATTCCATTCAATAATGCTGCTGTAGTGCTCCCTGAGCTTCCACATTTCTCTTCCTCCCTCCTTCTTCACCTTTCACAGGCAAACACCTCCACCCTTTCCCTTTCAGGTCTTATTCATGTTTAGTGTTGCCAGGTCCTTCTTCGCCATTGGTGGGAGGTTTTTGGGGTGGAGCCTAAGGAGGGTGGGGTTTGGGGAGGGACTTCAATGCCATAGAGTCCAATTGCCAAACCCACCATTTTCCCCAGGAGAACTGATCTCTATCAGCTGGAGATCAGTTGTAATAGCAGGAGATCTCCAGCAAGTACCTGGAGGTTGGCAACCCTATTCATGTGATAATATTTCCTGTGCATCAATGTTAATGCTAGCCATGATTACCTATAGGAGGAAATTTGCAACCATATTTAGAAACAAATTAGCACAGTCTGATTGGAACTAACCATGGTTAAATCCGGAAAGGGTAGGACTTTTTGCCTATGAGCAAGGAGGAGGAAGGGGCAAGGTGCACACAAGGTACTCCTGGTTTTCTAGCTGTTTTGGAGATCCAGCAGCACATCTGCACTAGTCCATATTCTTAAAGTCTGGAAGCAGGTTTCATCCCTTCATCATGGTGTTGAGATTTAGAATCATAGAATCATAGAGTTGGAAGGGACCACTAGGGCCATCAAGTCCAACCCCCTGCACAATGCAGGAAATTCACAACTACCTCCCCCCTCTACACCCCTAGTGACCAGAAGATGGCCAAGATGCCCTCCCTCTCATCATCAGCTTAAGATTTATATCTTTATATTTCTTCACCTCTCTGTTTCTGAAGTAGTTGCCCAAGGATTTCAACTCTAGGCTGGAAAATGGGAAGGGAAGGGACCTGAGTGGGATATAATGCTGTAATGTTAACCTTTTAAGGCATGCAGCATCAGGCAAGAGTACTCACTTTTGGGTTCACTCTTAGATCCGTTCAACAGGGAAGAGTCAGCTACAAACAACAGCTTTATTGGTACAGCAACAACTCCTACAAGCCCAGCTATAGCTCACAACAACATCAACTAAAAACTAGAAGCCTCATGAGTCAGCCTGCAGAGACCTCCTCTGACGAAGGGGGAATAGAAGCCAGAACAGAGGGACAACCTCAGGCAGAAGTCCCACAGGAACAACCACAGGGCCTACAGCCTGCCAGAATAGAGGAGTAGCCAAAGTCAGGAGATGACTCACCATGCCTGCAGCCTGCCAGTTCAAGGACTCCAGTTGGACCTGACCCCTTGCAACATGCAGTGTCTCCAGAGGCCTCGCCAAGGACACTGGAGCAAAGAAGAAAACAGGACCATCTGGCAATGCAGCAGAGTACTAGACTGAAGGCTTTACAGAGGAACCTCCTCAGTAGCAGTGATGAGGAAGAGCAGGGCTGAAGCACCACCTGTGAACTCAGCCTAATCAGCATCAGCTGGCTCTGCTACAGCAGCAGGGGAAGGGATCTAAGCTATCAGTTAGGCTTGGCTGTTGTGCAAGCAACTTGTCATGAACCTCCTTGTATACCGGCCTTGTTTCCCTGCTATACTTTGGATTCCTGGTATCCTGACTTCTTGGATTGACTTTTACTAACGCCTCGGACTTCCCTTGCCAGTACTGAGATCTTGGACTTTGCCTGAACTGTGAATGACCTTGGACTGTTCCCCGGACTACACTTCCAGCCCTTGCTCCTTGCCTGCACCACGACAAAACCAGTACCAAGAGCTCTACCCTGTGGGACCGAACTAACTCCCATAGATAATGAGGGAGGAGATGACTGTACCATTATACATATATATCACAGTAAATATACCATGATGCCACAGAGTTCATCCTCTAAAGAAACTATTTTCTTCAGGGGAACTGATCTCCATAGTCAGCTGTAAATTCCATGAGATCTCCAGGCACCATCTGGAGGTTGACAACCCTATGCCCACTACAAATAGTCAACATACTCAAAGCATATTAACTGCAAATATCCAACCATGGAGTTCCAAAGACTTAATGGCACAACTTCGGAAAAGGGGACAGTGATTTCCACTGATTCCCCCCTCCCACTGCAGACCCCCTACTTTACCCCAGTGCTAGGGTTGTCAGGTCCCTCTTTGCCACTGGTGGGAGGTTTTTGGGTTGGAGCCTGAGGAAGGCGGGCTTTGGGGAAGGAGGGACTTCAATGCCATAGAGTCCAATTGCTAAAGAGGCCATTTTCTCCAGGTGAACTGATCTCTATCATCTGGAGATCAGTTGTAATAGCAGGAGATCTCTAGCTAGTACCTGGAGGTTGGCAACCCTACCCAGTGCTGTTCCCTGAGTGTTTGCTCAGTCAGTGGACTACAGCAGGATGGCAAAGTGGGAAAGTCCTGCTCTGCAAAATTCACAAATGGTGGGATGCACACTAATCTCACTGAAGTGAAGCATGTATTTAAGTAATCATTTTGCATTAACACATATCTACTTTGCTCACAGGCCTCCAGGGTTGCCAAGCTCAGTGCAGCAAATTCATGGAGATTTGATGGTGGTACCTAGGGAGTATGGAGTTTGGAAAGAAGCTAAGCAAGGACATGGTTCCATAGCGTCCACCCTCCGAGTCTGCCATTTCCTCCAGGAAAACTGATCTCTATAGTCTGGAAATCAGTTGTAATTCTGGGACAACTCTAGGCCCCTCATGGAGGTTGGCCACGTTGAAGGCCTCAAACGTTCCTAGGGCAATCATTCCTTCTGACTTTTACTCAGCCCTTAATGTAGCAAGATCTGCCATCCTAAAGGTTCCCTATTCCTTTGTTGCGACAAAGAAGAGTTTACCAGAGAAGCACAAAGTTTCATATGAGATCCGAAGCCTCCTGTTGAATTTTTCAGCTATAACACCCTCATTACGGAATATCATCAATACGTACCTTATATATTTGACTGTGTGGAAATCTGTGGAAGAACACCAGCAGAGGAAAAAAGTATTTAGTACCTCCAGAATGTGCAAACTGCTCTGTGGAGAGCACAACCAAGGCTCTGCTGTGCTATAACACAGCAGAGCCAATAAAGTACAAAATGAGAAATCTCTGCCAAATGCGTAGAAAATGCAGACAATGTTGTGCCATTGCTTTTGATGACTGTTTATTATTTGCCACATAGTTTACAAAAAACGAAGCCAAAAAACTCTGAAATGCTTCCAAAGCAACAATAAATCTTTTTCCCACCAAAAAAAAAAACAAAAATAAACAGAAATATGTGGAAATCGGAGCCAGGTTGTGTGTATATAGCTGTACCCATGACTCATGTTGATCAAGTCTCTTAAAATCTCTTATAACCAATAAGCATAAAAATATTACTGTTTACTCATTTCAGTAAATTATATGGTATACTTTTTATTACATATTAGCCCATTTTCAGTGACTCATAATCTCCAGTGGGGGCCTATTTGGACCGGCACTGGGCTGTAAGGGGAGGTCGCTACACGCCTAGTCACAGGACATATTTTCAAGCAAGTCTAAAATTGAGTATTCTCCCATTAAACCTCAGGAGATACCATACTGCTATACAGCATCAAGAACAGGGCCGAAGTAGCCAGGTCACAACCTGGAGATCTCTGCACCATTGCTGTTGTTTCAATTACTAGTTAACAAGTGTCACAATAGTCATGATTTATCCACCACGTTGTTTCCCAAGTTTTCATCACCTGCCACTTCTATGGTGAGCACATCAGTTCCGCTGCACAGCAAGCTGGGGAGAAAAAGTTGACCAAGAAGCTGGCGGGGAAGGGGGTGGGCAAAAATATTATAATTTTAATGGTAACTTGATGGCCTCTGTTCCCTCACCAAGTAATCAGGAGGGCAGATAGGCATGCACCCTGCAAATGTTGCCACACGACCTAATAACTTTTCAAGAAAGTCAGGCTCTGTAACAAATATGGTTTCACAATTTAGTAAATGTTTCATGGTTACTGAGCACTGGCACATCCCAGAATTTCCCCTAAAGGGTGGTTGTGATGGACAGGTGACTGTTCTGCCATTTTTCCAGTGATGTACCAGTCCCCTGTCACCAAGCTCTGAATGGGCAGAGCCTTAGTAACCACCAGTCAGTAGGGAGAGAATGTCAGAATGCTGAGGGGGTGGAGGGAAACTGGGAGCTAACCATCAACTCAAACATTTGTTCAAGGAGAGGAAAGGTCTGACTCCCAAGGGGATCAGTGGGCCTGAAGGTCTGGCTCAGGGACAGAAGAGTGGTTAATTGTTTAATATTTCTAAAGAAAATATATCTTAATTGGAGGAATCTATCCTCAAGGAGAAGTGGATTATTTATCCTGGTATTGCTATGACTGCCCTGACCTGGATAGCCCAGGCTAGCCTGATCTCGTCAGATCTCAGAAGCTAAGCAGGGTCAGCCCTGGTTAGTATTTGGATGGGAGACCACCAAGGAAGTCCAGGGTTGCTGTGCAGAGGAAGGCATTGGCAAACCACCTCTGTTAATCTCCTGCCATGAAACCCCCCCCCCAAAAGGGGTCACCATGAGTCGGCTGCGACTTGACGGCACTTTACACACACATTGCTATGACTGGCTGATCTGATCAACTCTTAAAAGTTGGTTCAGGCATTTGGGGTTTCACTGGAACAGAGTTGGAGTGACTCGAAGCTCTGAAGGGAATTTGGTTAAACTGTATATAAGCCGTTCTGTAACAGTATTTCCAGGGCCGGATGTAGGTTTGATGAGGCCCTAAGCTATTGAAGGTAATGGGGCCCTTAATATGTCCAGCTGTCCTTTGTCAACAACAAATTGTCCCTATTTTTGTGTTGAATATATGCTATATGGTAATTTATGGACCTAATAGGTATCTAAAGCCATTTGCACATAACAAAATATGTATTTTATCAAAGTCCATGCAGAATGTAGGCACCCTATATATAGAAATGAGCAAACCAGTGATATTTTAGGGACCAGGCTAGCAGGCGGGGCCCATTACTTACATCATAGGAGCCTACACAACACAAAACACTGTTGCTGCATGTAGGTTTTATTTTATTTGTTTTTTATCTTATATTTTGGAAATGTACATCCAGTTTTTTTTCCTTTAAATTTTTTTTGGGGGGGGGCCAAGAGAGTGGGGCCCTAAGCTATAGCTTGTTTAGCTTATACGTAAATCCGTCACTGAGTATTTCTCTGAGAAAGAAAACATTTACCTCAGCAGAATGTTGGGAAGCTGCGCTGTTGTACCATCCAACAAAACTGTTTTAAACCCAAGAGTCAAACACTACCAAGGAAATAATAAATAAGTCCATTACTTCTTTTGTACTCCTGCCTCCTGTACCTCACTCAAAGTTATAAATACTATGTCACTCATCAAACAATATACACACATGCCAGAGCCATTGTAATAAAGCCTATGGCTGCTTTCACACCAAGGGATTTCTCATGTTTCAGCCACCCAACTAGTGTGTTTTGTTCTCCTTGTTTCCACAAGACATCATCCTCTATTTGTGCACAGACCATTAATAGCCCATCCCTTCCACACACCTCCAAAAAACCTCACTCACACCAACACACACACAAACTCAGCTTTTATTTTAAACCTGTAAAAAAAAAAATGTGTTTCCTGGGCAGCATACTATCAGCTCAAGCAGTTTCATGTGAATGAAGGGGAAACCGAGTCATTACAGAACTTGGTGAAGAGCTAGTTACTCATCAAATCCGTCTCATTTGTTGAGGATCATAAGGGCCAGTCCCTTGCAACAATTTTCATACCAGAAAACAATCGCCTGCCTTTTATACAGAGGGAAGGGGATGTTTGCAGGTGCCACTGTAAATACACAGACTTCTACAAATGTTTTTAAAAGGTATTAAGTTATTTCTATGCATTGTTAGGCATGACTGTGGGGATTTAAAAAAAAAAAACAGAAGAGAATGCCCTACACCTCAGCCTGCCATTTGGACAGGGGGAAGGGATCACTCTTAAAATAAAACAAAAAAACAAAAAACCCAGTGGGGATGGAGAATCCTAACAGTCATGTAATAACCCAACCGGGTGTGTGTGTGTGCTTCAATGCACATTGTATGGGAAAGGCAAACCACAGCTCTCCACAATGGAGAGAATAGATAACCCTCTGTCATCTAGAATCTCTGTTGCAAGGGCAATTTCACACATTATCATATTAGCAACCTGACCACCACAGAAAACCACCCTGGTCTTTTCGTTTTTGGAACGCAGCCTGGGCCACATTATTTTAATACATACCAAGAGGGGAATTTCTGTCACAAAAAACCTCCAAAACATATAGAGCCTCACAGTGGTCCTATAGAATATATGAAATGATATACACATTTTCCAACTGGCTACAGCACATGGCCAATAGTTGTGTGAAGTGATGTTAACCGACTGCTTTCAGCCTATGAACTTTAACCAGGGTATTTGAAAACATGAGTATCAATACCAACTATTCACTTCATATATATCACTTAACACTCTGCATTGTGGCAATCCTTGAATGAACAGGAATTTAGGCCAAATTGTGTTTTTATTCTTTAATATCCCAATTATCTGATTCATTACAGTCATTAAAGTAATATTTACATTATTGTATACGAAGGTAAAACATCTCTTTAGCCACATTAAGTCTAAATGATTCACCCCGAAATGAACTCTCAAGAACCCATGCAGTCACTAAGCAAGAAAGCAGTAAAAATGTGGTCATGATGAAATGGCAGAAAATGTTTTGCAAGCGAGTTGCAGAATTGCTCTCTATTTAATTAACTTGCTCCACAAAATATTAGATTTTACATTCTAGCTAAATGAGATCTTAAACTCAATACACTCTGCAACTGAAATTAACCATTCCGTAAAAACAAAATAGGACACAAATTATATACTTCATTGTACAATAGCACAGAAAAGCAATTTAAGTTTTTCCTATTAAACACACACACACACACACACACACGTTCCATTTATCAGTGTGAATATGTGGATTCTTAAAACTGATTTGCTTACTTACTGTATTTTACATACACTGTAACCTTAAATCACGCTCTATAAAACTTTCAACACTCTTTGACATCTTTGGTCATTCCACTTGCTCTTATAATGTTATAACTTTCCAATCAAGGAAAAAATGATGTTTTTGCCTTGTTATTTTTGCAAAACATACAAAATAAGCAGGCTTCAGAGTCATCAAAATCCCATGCTTCTCAGTTTTTCAACTCTTTATCTGTAGCATTTATCTGTAGTCCATACCTATTATCTCCAGTATCAGAGGAGCATGCCTATTATATTAGGTGCCGTGGCAGATAGGATGCTGCTGCAGTTGTCTTGTTTATCGGCTTCCTAGAGGCCCCTGGTTGGCCACTGTGTGAACAGAATGCTGGACTTGATGGGCCTTGGTCTGATCCAGCATGGCTTTTCTTATGTTCTTACGTTCTTACATATCAGTATCTGTACTCCATGGTTCAAAATGGAGTGCCACAGACATCAACACATATAGGCACCATCAAATTCCCCAGCCCAATTAGAGTTGCCAATCCCCTGGTACTAGCTGGAGACCTTCTGCTATTACAACTGATCTCCAGCCGATAGAGATCCGTTCACCTGGAGAAAATGGCCACTTTGGCAATTGGACTCTATGGCAGTGAAGTCCTCTCCTCCCCAAACCCCGTCCTCCTCAGGCTCCACCCCCAAAAGACTCCCGCTGGTGGCAAAGAGGGACCTGGCAACCCTAAGCCCAATGGATCGGATCATTCTGGTTTGGTGTTTTCACAAGGCATTTGCGGGCCAGAATGCACTTCACATTTTGCCATGATTCAGATACCCGACTCAACTCTGATAATCTCAGTCAAATGGCAGCTGCTGGCAGGTAAATTCCCAAGTTCATTGGGGCCCAATTTGGAACAGGAATGCTGCCATGGGGGAAGACTTCCCCCTTCCCCCATACCATTTGCCCTGTTGGGTGGGCTGCACATTATTTGCCCTGTTGGGTGGGCTGCACATTCAGTATTCAGTTGGGTAATCCCAACCTGACTTGAGGCAAAAGGTATCTAGTTTGACACTCACATGTGTAGTGCAAACCTGAGCAGTGTTGCACCCTTCTAAGTCCACTGAAGGCAATGGGTTTAGAAATGTGTACCTTTGCTTTAGGGAGCCCCGTGGTGCAGAGTGGTCAGCTGCAGTACTGAAGTCCATGCTCTGCTCACGACCTGAGTTCGATCCCAATGGAAGTCGGTTTCAGGTAGCCAGTTCAAGCTTGACTCAGCCTTCTATCCTTCTGAGGTCAGTAAAATGAGTACCCAGCTTGCTGGGGGCAAAGTGTAGACAACTGGGGAAGGCAATGGCAAACCACCCTGTAAACATAGTCTGCCTAGTAAACATTGTGATGTGGCGTCACCCCATAGGTCAGTAATGACCCGGTGCTTGCACAGGAGACTACCTTTACCTTACCTTGCCTTTGCTTAGGACTGCACTATTAATATATGTGAAAAGTGCCCAGCTCCATATAAATGACACGTCATTTACAGAGTAGTTGTGGTTTGTACTAGAATATCATAAGAATCCTTGAAAAGTCTGTTGCCCTCACATATTGCCTGCTTGTTAATAAACAATAAAGGCCCACTTTATACATATTGCTGGCATGATTGCCACCAGGAACCCAAACTGCATAGACATCTTGCCACATAGTTAGCCAATGGTATGAAAAACCGAACACATGGCGCATGCCAATTTTAAACATACAAGTAAATGAGAGGTGTTCATAATGTGTATTGTCTGTTGCTATCTGCATGACTTTGCAGATAACAAAGATTTTGCAGATTTTAACAGAATTTTCTAACAGTTAGAGCGGTTTCTCAGTGGAACAGGCTTCCTCGGGAGGTGGTAAGCTCTCCTTCCCTGGAGGTTTTTAAGAAGAGGTTAGATGGCCATCTGTCAGCAATGCTGATTCTATGACAGTAAGCAGATGATGAAAGTGAGGGCATCTTGGACATCTTCTGGGCATGGAGTAGGGGTCACTGGGAGTGTGGGGGGCAGGTAGTTGTGAATTTCCTGCATTGTGCAGGGGGTTGGACTAGATGACCCTGGTGGTTCCTTCCAACTCTATGATAGTATGATTCTATGCCATGGATAATGCTGTAAAACAAACCATAGCATATCTAATATTTTTGAGTTCAAGAAGATTAATGTTTAAGTTAACACTAGCTGACCAATGGCCACTGGTAGAAAGGCCCCCACAGTGAGCACCCCAACCTGTCAGTGAAGCATCTGTAGTAACCCTAAGCTCCAGTGATGGAGTACCAGATGGGATACTCCTTTCCAGATTAAAGGCATGAAACCACTGAGCCAAGGACTTGATTCCAGATCTTGGAGTGGAAAAATGCTTCCTTGGGAAAACAAGGCCATGTTAAACCTTCTAATAAGCTAGTTCTGTAAGGGGTCACTGCTGTAATGAAAGCTAAATACCCCAAAAGCCTTTGAATATTATACGCTGACTGAAACTGCTGCTTCTGAAACAGAAACAGATTGAATCAGAGAGTGAATAGCTCAGGCTCGGAATGCCCATGATGCCAAGGAGTCCAGCAGTGCACCCAAGAATTATACACTTTGGGCTGATTGCAATTGGGATTTATTGTAATGACCCCCACAGAGCTGGCTTTGAACTTCAATTCAGAAGTCTCAGAGGGGTAGCCTAGGGAGCCAGAAACATGGCCTGGGGAAGAGCAGGGAACTCATGGGGACCCCAGCATGGTAAAAGACTCTGACCTATCTGTTCCAGAGGCTGCTCCCAAGGAGCCTGAAGTTTTAAGTCTCAGACAGCAAACCAATAATTTATTCTTAACAAGTAGAGGACATGGCAAAGAGAAAGAATCCTACATTTTGTAACTTACATTTTGTAACATAGATTTAACTTGCTGAAGTTCTGGATAGGCCTCCTTCCTCCCCTTTCCAACTAAAAAGAACCAGGAGAGGAAAAAAACAAACCAGATTGCCCATTTGAAGACAGAACAAGTCTAATGGCTCTTTTTGTAAAAACTCTTGGACTTCTCCTGGAACGCTAGTGATGGCTGAACAATTGAAGAACCCACATCCAAAAGAGTCTGCAATATGCAGAACTGGCTCCCAAAACAAGCAAAGACCCTCATTTGGGGAGGCAAGCAAAGTACCACCTACAACTTCATCCAGAGATGGATTTAAAGCAATCTTGAAACAACAGAACAGTATGCATGGTCTTCCTCTGCATTAGAATGAGAAAGATGTTGGGACTGTGCAGGACAAAGAGGTGCTTTGGAGGAACATCCCAAATTGTGAGGTTAGGAAGTGTTTCTCAGAACCGGTGCTGGAACTGATATGCATGGTGGATAAAGTGGAACCAAGTGTTCAACACCCCCCCCCACTGCCCCTATCCATACATCAGTACTCGAAAAGGCATGTAGGGATACCAGTGAGATGGTGGAGGTGGGCACCAATAGAGTGGAACTGACAAAGTCTCTTCTGCTGAAACTGACTCTAACCAACTTGCCTAATAGTAGTTGAAGGAAAGACACAGGTTCCACGTCCAACTCCCCCTCTAACACTTTTGGGTGCATGGGGTGGGTAAAGTGAAGAGGTGATGTCCTTGGGAAAGGATGCATTGACTCATTTTGATCTTTTGCTTTTACTTCTGAGGAAGCCAAGAGGAGAAGCAATGGGAGCTTGTCGTGTTTGTTCTTGGGCTCTGTCTTTCTCATAAGTGGCTCCTCGGAACCGAGAGCTTCCCACATCATGGGTTTCTCTGAGGAAAATCAAACAAAAATTGAGCACTAACACCGGCGTGGGGCCACTTGTGCCTGCTCCGGAAAGCAGCATGGCATAGCAAGCCACAGAAGCCTGTGCAGCGTCACCAGCAGCATTTCCCCAGCACGAGGGCTCACGCTGGTATCAAAGGGGGCATTCCCGGGGCTTTAGTCAGCTCCCAAAGCCCTTTTGGCTCGGGTATGCCTTCTTTAGCTGGTGGCAAGTTATGTCTGCAAAAAGGCAGGCGAAACCTTGTGAAACCCTATGGAAGAGATTCACGGGGTTTTGATAAAATTACCTTTTTGCTTTCCTTTTTGGGGCCAGGAAGCCGCTCAGGAGGTGGCGCAGCTGCGCCGCGCCCAGCCACTTCTTAATGGCCTTAGCATTGCACAGTTCATCTCTCTTTTCTTGGTGTGTGTTTGTTTGTTAGAAGAGGAATGAAAATAACAGATGGCCATAGCACAGCCAGCCATTAAGTATTGTAAATGACCTTCATGAGGAAACACTGAGGAAACAGTTTTCTCTTTACAGCAGTGAAGGAAGAACTGAGATAAAGAGCACTTCCCCTGAGCTGGTCACATGTCCTTTTCAGAGGGAAACACTGGAGCGCAGTAGGGGCGCAGTAAGCACTCTTCTAGCTAATGAAAGTGCAAGGAAGTCATCCCCACACCTGGCCCACATGTGTATAGTCCCAATGTGGGCCTGCCCAGAAGCGACAAAGATCAATAGTCTTTCTCTGTAGCCACTACACTGTGTGGGTATAAAGTGCCGTCAAGTCACAGCTGATTTATGGCAACCCCAGCAAGGGGCTTTCCAGGCAAGTGAAAAGCAGAGGTGGTTCTTCCTCTGCAGAGTCTTCCTCTGTTCCAAGTACTAACCCTGCTTTGCATCCAAAATCTGATGAGATCAGGCTATACAATGCTGCCTTCACTCCCAGAATCTACACTACACTGGATATAAATGAAATGTAACAGGCTTTCGTAACCACACAGGGAAAAAATAACTTGCCTTGAATACTTCCTATTCCATCTCTTTGAAAACTAAATATTGGAACTAGAACTAGTCAGACTCATGAGAAAGTGCACCCTGTGTATAATATAAGGGCTCAGAGTAAGTATAAATGACATATTGAAGTGTCCTTAATCCAGATTGCATTTGGGAGGGTAATGGACATAATGCTGCCTATGCATCTAAATAGTTTCAATTTCCTAATGTTATGTAATCTGAACATGATGGGCCAGGACTGTAATCTTGCACCAAGCAAAGCATAAATTCCATCTACAATCAATGGAAATTAAGCATGCATAAATGAGTGCAAGACTGCAGCCTAAATCAATAATGTATACACAAATAGCAAGAGCAAAGGTCACCTCAAGAGCCTTTAAATCACAGAGTTAATGTTGTATTAACTTTGTTTGCCATTCCAATTCTATTATTGTCCCTTCCCTATTCTTCTGAACCACTGTAGACATTTAATTAAACCATCTACATCAAGATAAAAATGTTGATAATCTGTCCATTTATTAAACCCTCGCTGGTGTCCTGTTTTAACAGATATGTTTATACAGCTAACGGGCATTTGATACCATTTGCAGCTGCTCATATATAAAATATTTATTAGCATCTCTTCGCATGCCCTAAATTGCCTTTCCAAATGAACTCCAAATGTAATTTCACACTTAGGTTGGCCTTCTTTTAACATTAGCGTCTCCCATTTTATACCAGATGAATGTGTTGCTGTGGCACAAGTTTGCTTCAGTGGACAGTGCTATGCAATGTAAGGATTTTCTTGACCCACCTATTCATATGCTAGTTTGTTGAGAGAATTGCCCCTCAATATATTTATAATTCATTTCATTATCATGGAGCCTCCTCCCACAGTTTTTCCTTATATGGCGAAAATGAAACCCATGCAACTCTGTGGATGAATAGGGCATGGGATGTGGATGCAGCAGGGCTGTCCCTCTCTGTGCAACCTTCATGGTGCTGTTTTAATGTGCTCAATATGATGCTACCCTTGAAGAGAGTTTGGAAACTTCAACCAGTGTAAGATGTGACAACCATAGAAAGTTGATACTATAGGGGTGTGCATTTGGTAAATCCAAACCAAAAAAAAAGGGTGCCTTTTAACTGTAGCCAAAAATCCTGATCCTGAAAAAGCTGAAATAATCTGGCTTTTTTTGGGATCCCCAGCTACAGCACAGGGAAGAAATTCCCTGTTAAAGAGAAAAATCCTTCAGTTTGTGCTGGGTTTCATGGGGATTAAAACTTTAATCCTCCCCCAAATTTGTCTCCATTAAAGGCTATGGGAAATCTTTCCAGGGGGAGGGGACTGGTTTTAAGGTAGAGGCACTAAATTTGCAGCATAGCTGCTGGTGACTTTCCTTAGAAGAACCCCCAAGTTTGATAAATATTAGGTCAGGGGGTCCAATTTTATGGGGGCCCTTATGCAGGATGGATAGGGGCCAATAAAACTGGACCTCCTGACCCAATTTTTATCAAACTTGGGGGGTTCTTCTAAGGAGAGTCACCAGCAGCTGTGCTGCAAATTTGGTGCTTCTAACTTTTAAAGCGGTTCACACAGAGCCCCAGGAAGATTCTCCATAGAGTATAATGGAGCCATTTTTTTATTCCCCCCAAAATCTGTGAGCCTGATGACTAGTTCTGCTCTCTCCATGCAGGTAGCAGAAATTATGAATCAGAAAGTTAGCAATTCTCAATCTGACCAGCAAGATGAGTGTTGGAATGGGAATTTGAACCCAGGTGACCCCAGTTCTAGGTCATAATGACTTTCACAGTATATCATATCATACTCCCAATCTGGGCTTCCTAAGAGCAATCGTTCTGCCTGGAAATAAGGAAGGAGGTCCAGTAACTATTCAGTAAGAGCAGAATGTATTAACTGCTATGGCTAAAATGGAAGACTTAAAAAATCCAGGCAACAGCCTGCACGTCTCTTTTAAAGCCTTGTAATTGCTCTGTAAACCCAAATGTAAAATATTTATGATTTTTAGATATTTCCTTCCATAGTCATAACGCTGTCAACAAACTAAATAATTCAAGTCACCAAGGCCATATAACGTGGCCAAGACAATTAAAATATTTAATATTACCAATATAAACTAAATCTACAGTACAAATGATGCACTTATCAATTGTAATACATTATGTTTTCTGTCTCATTTCAGAAGGTATTATGGTAATAATTTTGGAGTTTAGCCAAATGCTCCGTTGAGGATTTTTTTTAACATCTTCTGAATAGACAAGTTTAATAGCTTTCAACTGTACAGAACACTGCTCTTATCAGTGAGCAGCAGGGAAATGATTAATACACTTTGGGTAAACTTACACTTGGTCTTTTTTTAGGGCGAAAGGAAGGCATCAATGAGGGCTAAAATCTTTAATTATATAAGAGGATAGAAAAGCAAAGCACTCAGACATTACATCCATAGCCTGGTTGGCCTACAGCAGCAGATGGTGGGTGTCTGGCAATTTTTTCCCTCCTAAACAGAGAAATACTGCCTCAAAATATTCATAGTACATTTTTAGTTATTGAAATGTGTGGAGAAGTTAATGAATTTCCTTAGAAAATTAAGACTGAGGATGATAGGCATTACTGGAGTGATAGTATTGTCTGAAATCTATATATTTAGAACCCTGTCGTTCTTATTTTGCTCTCCATTGTAAGATGTTTTTGCTGGAAGATAGCAGGTCTTCTGTGCTCTTATTTAAATACTTCCTGATCCTCTACAATTGTAATACTTTTAATTCATACTGCAGTATATCGGGATAGTCTGTGCGCTGCACATTTTGCTCCTGTCCCATCCCAACCCATTATTACTCGAAAGAATTACTATTATCAGTCACAAAGGGATTTTTTCCTTGTAACTGAAGTTCTCACAAGGTACAATTCTCTGTAGACAGACACTTTTGAGTGACAGGTTCTTATGCTCTGCTCATTTAGAGGTGGTTGAATTAGCATATTCACCTGGTTTGTAGGAAATAACAATGGCTAATCACTGAACAGATAAGAAATAGTCTGTAAACTAGACTGTGATGAATTCTACAAGGGCTTGTGCAGGGCAGGTAGAAGTATCACATTTACATTTAAGCTGGAGTAAATTCATTGTATAGATACTTCACAGTCATTCAGAGACATCAACAGATTTCCAACTTTCCTAAAATTCAGCATGCAAAAGGCTGTTATGAAAAGAGTTACTCTCTGCTCCGAGAGGAAGAAAATGCAAGGAATGAGCCCAGGCTTCTACTGCCTGACATGGTTATCAAAGGATAACCTAGGACACTAGTTAAGAAAATCTGAGGCTTATGGTGCCAATTAAAAAAGACATTTCATTTCCTGGGAATGGGAGCTACTATTTCTTGTTAATATTAGATATAAAAATGTACCCCAGGTGTATGCTTACCTCCACACTGGGAAGAAGCAATGGCTCAGGAGTTGAGCATATGCTTTACAAGCAGAAGATCTCAGCTTCAGTCTCTAGAATCTCTAGTTAAAAGATCTTGGGTGCTGGGAAATATCTTTGACTACCTGGAGAGCCATTGCTGCATACAATAAACTAGTTGTACCAATGGTGTGATGATATAAGGTAGCTTTGTATGTTCAATCACAATAAAAGCTCTTAAAATACACGGCTTTTTTTGCAATTTAATGTTCAATATATATGCCTCTCGCCCCCACAATGGAAGTCTTTTTGCTTCCCTCACCAAAACCTAAAATGGTACTCAAACCTGCTGCCTTCTTATAGCTGCAATAGATGTAGCAGCAATGGACTGATTTCACACAATAAAGAGATACAACATGTGAATCAGCCTGGTCATATACACCCACATCCATCCCTTTCAACATAATGTGGTGTTGGGAGGGACCATCAGGTCCAGTGGCTGACCAAGAGGCAGAACCATTCACAAAACACTTACAGGTGAAATGTATGTGTGTGTTAAGTGCTGTCAAGTCACTTCTGAATCATGATGACAATGTGAATCAATGTCCTCCAAAATGTCCTATCCTCAACAGCCTTGCTCAGATCTTGCAAACTGAGGGCCGTGGCTTCCTTTATAGAGTCAATCCATCTCTTGTTGGGTCTTCCACTTTTCCTGCTGCCTTCAACTTTTTCTAGCATGATTGTCTTTTCCAGTGACTCTTGTCTTCTCATAATGTGACCAAAGTATGATAGCCTCAGGTTAGTCATTTTAGCTTCTAGGGTCAGTTCAGGCTTGATTTTATCTATAACCCACTGATTTGTTTTTTTGGCAATCCATGGTAACCATAACACTCCAACACCACATTTCAAATAAATCTACTTTCTTCCCATCAGCTTTCTTCATTGTCCAGCTTTCACACCCATACATAGTAATAGGGAATACTATGGCATGAATTAACTTGATCTTGGTTGCCAGTGACACATCCTTATACTTAAGAATCTTTTCTAGCTCCTTCATTGCTGCCCTTCCCAGTCTGAATCTCCTTCTGACTGCAGTTGCCCTTTTGGTTGATGATGGGGCCAATATCTCCAGCGGATTCAAGTACAGAAACCAATCTTGAGAACACAAAATACCCCAGAGAAAGTAAGGATCTAGCCCACCTGCCATGCAAGAATACAGCATATTTTCCAATGTCAGTGTAGTAATTTGATTCTGAGTATAAGCAGAATCCACCTATGGAGTCTTTCCAGGGTCACTGATAATTTAATCAGGTTTCTAAAAACTGCTAGTACATTTTTGACACTGCTAATTTCTTAAGGATACTTCTGAAACTCTCCCCAGTTTGTGGACTTCCAAATTATTTGGTCTTTTCCCCCCTGAAATGGAGCCAATGCATTAGGAATTGTCTGTTATATATCCAAACATTGGGATGAATCCAGACTTAACTTTTCAATGGTATCATGGAACTTTCCTGCCTCCCTACACTTTTCAAGAAGGCTTTGACCTGAAAGAGGCATTGAAGTACTTTTGTGCACCTTTGTTCTTGTGAGTACAAGATGCCAAAGGCATTGAGTTTTCACCCCTTTTGAACTCGCTTGACAAGTGCACTACCAAAGCTTTCATAGCCATATTGAAAAGAACTTCAAGGAAGAGTCTACCTGGATTCTCAAGTGATCTAAATGGCAAGTGCTGAACTTCAGTCTTCTTAATAATTTACTGATGCTATACAAATACTAGCCAATGGTTATCAATGTATGCTTCTTGTAATGTTTCTATGTAGTTGTGAAAACAAAAATTCTCAATCAGATAATGATCTAACCCAGTACTTTATAAATGTATAGGTGACCTTTATTCCAGGATAAATGAACTTCTTGAACTTCTGCCCTCTTCATTAAAGAACATCTTTATGAATGGAAGATGATAAAACTCACAGTCAAATGATGAAATCAAACGTCTTTCTCAAGATCAAGATATCTGATGCATATGCATTTGCTGATGTTCATTTTATCATGATATAATAATTATATTGATTTCATTGAAACATTTCTAGATTTACAGTGTGAAACAGATAATAGGTTTCAGAAAAATGCATATTCTATTGGTTAGGCAGCTGCTGAAGATACTCTGCTCTGTGAAAACATTGGTTCCTTTTGATTTTCATGGGTCTCCATTGCAGTATACTTTTATGTACCTATTTTGCAAATAAGCCAACAAGCTATCAAAACATTGGCAACAGACCATCACTAGACTTCAGTCCAGGTAAACTCTGCTAATCTATCAGATAAATGTCTGTTAAGGCATTCATGAGCAACATAAATTGTCATTGAGTTTAGGGGCATCCTGCTGATTTAGTTCTGTGCTCCTGTGATAGAGCACAGATGGTGGCTGAGGTCAAAATGGTAGAGCCAGAGTGCAATATAATTAAAACCAGTTATCACTATCCTGTCATTATCCAGTATTCCCATTGCAGAATGGTTAGTAGCTGTCTGCTGACTGAGCAGCTAAAGGGCACTTCTCTAATTCAAATTTCCAGGGCCACAACCACTTAGAGTGGTGCAGAAGAAAAAAAGTTCTTATTTTGGAGAACTGAATATTCTCGCAAAGACAAGGCTAGCCATTCCTGTGAGAAAATATTATTGCTGTGCCAAATTTTTTGAACTCACGCATTTTTGAGGCAAAAGAGATGCACCTCCCCCACCAAAGCCCCCTTCCCTTATTAGCCTTTTGCTTTTCATTCTTGCCAGTTCACAGCCTTGATATAATGCAACCAGAGCCTTTTCTAGGGCTAATATCTTCTTCATTGTGTGATACAAGTCAATCAGTGAATGTGACAACCTCATGACACTACACAACCAATCAGATCTGGCTGCCTGTCAGTGTCAGACAATATCAATGAGGGCAAATGACACTTGCCCACTGCTTTCACTGTGGATGCAGGATATTGTGTAGGGTTGCCAGCTCAGGATTGGGAAATACCTGGAGAGTTGAGGGTGGAGCCTGAGGAGGGTGGGGTTTGGAGAGGGGAGGGACTTCAATGCCATAGAGTCCAATTGCAATTTTCTCCAGGTGAACTGATATCTATCAGCTGGAGATCAGTTGTAATAGCGGGAGATCTCCAGATACCACCTGGAGATTGGCAACCCTGATAATGTGATGCACTGTGGAAGAAATGGAGCCAGCATGTTTCAGTGCCTGCCAATACTAAATGGCAAGATTTTTTGCCCTGATTCAGTTCAGTTCTGCCTATTGGTACGTTATGCCCAGTGAGATTCGGACCCTGTGGGACTTGAAGCAGTTCTGCAAGGCCTGTAAAACTGAGCTGTTCTGCCAGGCATATGGTTGAGGACTTGATGGTTTTCCATCTGCCTGGCCTCCCCTCCTCCTCCTCCTTTCCGCCTCTGTTAGGCTCCCTCTGTTGGTATTTCTGTTGTTGTTGTTGTTGTTGTTATGGTACTTGTGGCTGCTATGGCTGAAGACACCTGGTTTTATTATGTATAATTTTATTCTAAACTATGGATTTATTTTAAATTGTTTTTAAATGGTTGTGAGCTGTTCTGAGCCTGACCTGGTCAAGAAAGGATGGCCTATAAATCCAATAAATAAATAAATAATCGCCCCAGTTTATATGTGACATGTTACACAATAATGCCGATGGGGATGGGTGTGTGTGTTAAGTGCTGTCATGTCGCTTCTGACTCATGGTGACCCTATGAATGAAAGTCCTCCAAAATGTCCTATCTTTGACAGCCTTGCTCAGATCCTGCAAATTGAAGGCTGTGGCTTCCTTTATTGAGTCCATCCATCTCTTGTTGGGCCTTCCTCTTTTCCTGCTGCCCTCAACTTTTCCTAGCATGACTGTCTTTTCCAGTGACTCTTGTCGTCTCATGACGTGACCAAAATGGGGATGTACATGTGGATAAATGTACTTCTCCGTTAGAGGCCCTTTGCAAACAAGGTAGTGCAGAAGAAATGAAGATACCATTCATCCACTCTGCATACCTTTCATTAGGATGAGCATTTGAAAATGCTTCCCTTCCATATTCTGCCACCATAATCTTCTGTCCATGACTTTATTACAACAACAGAACATCATATTGGCTTTCTAGGCAATGGGTGATACACCCATCTCCCTTTCTTCCAATATTCATCTCCTTTAATGTGCATATTTTCACAACCTTTCACTAGAGAGTGTGAAAAATCACCAGAAATAAAGGAGCACCTTTTTGTGGAGCTCTAGTTTTAGCATTGTACTACTTGAGTATTATACTTCCAAGTTCAGAAGCAGTATGCCTCTAAGGAATATAAATCTGAACCAACAGAACATGGCTGACAATATTCTAATTGGTTTGTGAGGTCCTAAAAACATCCAGCAAGCTATAGTTGGAGACTTACTATTGGACTGGATAGGATTTGGTGTGGTTGAGCAAATCATGTTCTTTCCAGGAAGTCAACCCATGTACCAGAGAGACGTTTTGAGTAAGAAGAATTGTTTTGAAATTCTTCTCATCCAAATTTCTCCCTAGATTTTGGAGGTTAGACTTACCTGATCTTCTTTCTGTAGTGAAAGTGATAATATTAGAAATCCTCCGTTGTTCCATTTGTTTATTCTGAAGTTTGTACAGAATGTTGCCCATTTCATTTGCCACAACTTCCAGTTCTTTCTGTGTATTTGCATCTTCACCATCCAAGTGCAATATGTATATTGATAAACCACTGCAAAAATCAAAATCATTATGCAATTTTTATGTACCAGGATGCAATTGAATCAAGATGTAGCAGTATCAAGATTATTGCTGTGTGCTATCTTGCCAGTGCACAAAAGCACATGTGTGAATCTGTACACAGGACACCTCAGGACTGCTTTTTGTATATATGTTCATTGGTAATGTGGGGGTGAGGAGTACAATGGAAGGAACAGAAGCCTTTGGTGAACTGTACACTCTCTAAAATAAGAATTAATTTTAGAAATTCTTCTAGTTAACTGGAATTAAGAAGGAATAGAATGTGGCACAGAAGGCAATCCAGATCAATAAAAGAAGGAATGGGAGAAATTCACTCATTCTTGCTAACTACTTAAATCATTTATCTGCCAGGGCTACAGATCATGATACGTGGTCTCTTCTGTGGTAATCCCCAAAGCCAACCTGTGACAAAGTACTTGAGGAATGCAAGATAAAGTAGAATGTGGGTCATTCTGGAAATGAAAAATATCCCACCATCATTCTGTCCTTTGATGATTTCTAGAAGTCTTACAATACAAATAGAAATAATAAAATCAGAGTGTAGCTTTTTAAAAAAGTTAATCATTTTGTGGGTTTGTTTCTAATCTGTCTATTTCCCCTATAACAGAAAAGCACTGTATGCAGTTAAAACACTAATTTTGTCATGAAAGGGCTGTTCTATCAGAATGTGTGAGGCTGAGAGGCGGAAATGTCAATCTGAGCTATATAAAGGATATTGTTAAAATATTTTAATATAAAAAGCAACATTCATTTGTAGCAATGCCAAAGTTCCCCAGTGGATGAGATGTAGGAAGTTTCAGAAAATGTCAAGTCCTTCCAAGCACATGCTGGATTTGAAGAGGAAATGTTATTGTCACCGTACTTTAAGCAATGTAAGATTAAAAGTGGCACATGTTAGCCCATTATTTTGTCACCTATTTGAGAAAAAAAGCTGTGAGACTGACAGTGAACAAGCTCTGAGAAATGAAAGCTTCAACATGCAGTTCCTTGGAACAAACTTGAAAGGTTCTAATTGCCAACAGAATGATAAGGTAGCCCCATTCATAGCTATAAAAGAGAGCCAGTGTAATGTAATGGTTAAGAGCGGTGGATTGGAGCTGTGGACTCTAATCTGGTGAACTGGATTTGTTTCCCCACTCCTACACACGAAGCTAGTTGGGTGACCTTGGGCAAGTCACACTCTCTCAGACCCACCTACCTCACAGGGTGTCCGTTATGGAGAGGGGAAGGTGATTGTAAGCCAGTTTGAGTCTCCCTTAAGTGGTAGAGAAAGTCAGCATATAAAAACCAACTCGTCTTCTTCTTCTTCTAAAAGAATATTACATACAGAAGGCTTCTTCTTCTTCTAAAAGAATATTACATACATACATTGCAGATCTACATACACATGAATACTCTATACTTCAATATCAACACTATGATCACAACATATTGCACCCCTGGCCCTGTAAGGATTTTTCCAACATGTTGAGTTTTTCTGAGTATCACAGCAATAGTAGGGTTGTCAATCTCCAGGTAGTCAAACCAAGTAACAGCAGTATTGGCTATGAAAAATACAGAAAACTACAACGTGAACAGTGTAGCTTTGTTGTCAATTGAGTACTATTCAAAAATACATTCAATCATATAATACAGTGTGCAGTTCTTACACCATTATATGAACAGAACTGTTGTATTCTCAATACAAAAGTGAAGAGAATTAACGTCCAAGTCCATGCCCAAAACTCCTTGAGATGGAAAGGAACAATCAATCCCAATCTCCCTGGAGCTGTGTAGTGAGGTGCAGGACTTCAAAAGTGGACAATAGTTGGTTCAAATGAACCCATCACAGGACAGGGATCCAGTCTCCATCCTGTTTCGGTAGGTTCTTCATCAGGGTTCACTAATATGAACATTCATATAAATGTACCAAAAAAATCTATATAAACAGGTAGTAGCTGGAGATCTGCTATTACAAGTGATCTCCAGCTGAAAGAGATAAGTTCACCTGGAGAAAATGGCCACTTTGGCAATTGGACTCTATGGCATTGAAGTCCCTCCCCTCTCCAAACCCCGCCCTCCTCAGGCTCCATCCACAAAATCTCCCGCCGATGGTGAAGAGGAACCAGGCAACCCTAGCAATAGCTGATGTCTAAAAACAGAAAATATTTCACTAAGGGCTCTAAACTTTCTGTAAATGTTGCTGTGACTGATCCCACAAGTAATCTTAATTTTAATTTGGAGGTGCTGCAGTTAAAATTACGTGTTTGCAGCTGAATATAGCAACATATTTCTGAACAGTTACCACAGATCTGCTGGAAGGGGGAGATAGGGGTGAAAATGCAGCATGTCCTGCGCAACAACTTTCATTAGTAAATCTATCTCACAAATGGAGATAAGAAGTTGCACACTGGTTAGGACACTAATAGGAAGTAACTGAGGTATAACAAACCAGTCGACACACTGCACACAGAATTAGATGAGCAATAACAATCAAGCCCTTCAACTCTTTGAGCGGGGAACTAGATAAGCCTAGTTTCCCACAACCCACATAAGAACATGTGGGCAAAAGGAAGCATAAGGCTCATTCTTAAACAGTTACAATGCACAGTTAAACATTTAAATGACTAAATAAGTAAATAATGTACAAGGATGCAAACCATTTCAGAAAATAACTATTTTGTGCTAGTTCTCATCTTTAAAGCTGTTTACTACCTAAGGCCTATGTATCCAAGGGACCATTTCTCCCTATAGAGTGCCCAGACCCCCATCGGGAGCAGGAGATCCCTGCTTGGCAGCCCCTCCACCCAGCTCCGTTCAGCCAGCTGTTGGTGGGGTGACTTACCAGCAGTAAACTTAGGCCTAGTTCTCTGTCGTCAGCAAAGCCGCGTCATGACTTCTGGCTTGCGCTGGAAGTGACATCATCATGTCATTGACAACTATGGGAACACTCTGGTATTTGACTAAAACTCTACGGTAAAATCAGGGAGACCTGGCAACTCTACCTCCCCATATGAAAACCAGTTATGCTTGTGAAGTCAACTTCTCCATTGCTCTACCTAGGCTTGTCAGATCTTCTGCTGTCATCCCAGTTGTTGATGCCAAATTTACAGAATGGCTGACTGAAGGAGCTTTCTTGCCTGGTTTTCTGCAAAAGGTGCACAGCTAGTCTATTCTACAGGGCCTTTCAGTGCTGGTTTTAAATGTTTATTTTTGCTGTTGATTTGACTGTGGAGTGGATTTTTGCATATAATATTTGGATTTTATTATTGATTTTTATTGCCCTGTGGACATCATTTGGCTGGTTTGTTATAGCCCTTGTAAAAGCTACGTATCTGTTTTTTGGGAGAAAAGTCAGTAATGCTCAAGCAGATTTTTTTAGCTGGTTGGCTGTTTGTGAACAGCTCAAGCTTGTTAGACAGGTTATTTTCTGTGTATTTAAACAGGACAGGACATTGCACACAGCATTTCATGCCTGCATGTTCTCACACAGTCTTAGAGTTGTCAGGTATCCCTTGGCAACCAGCAAGGGGGGGCTACTTACTGGAAGCCAAGAGAAGTCTAGGCCAACACTGTTGACAATTCAGTGGCATCACTTTTGGTGCACACCAGAAGTGATGTCATCACATCACCAGCGATGCAGGGACACTCTGGTATTTGGACAAAAATTCTATGGTAGAAGACATTTTTGCCATAGAGTTTTTGCCCAAATACTAGAGTGTCCCTGCATCACTGGCGATGTGATAATGTTACTTCTGTCAAACACCAGAAGTAACACAAGCTGAGGCTTCCTTTTGCTACAGTTAAGTCCCCTGCCAGACAGCTGATCAGCACCAGGCAGGAAGTGCCTCAGAGAAGGGGATCCCCCACCCCTGGTGGGGGGCTGGCAATCCTACAACAGCCTGATGGGGAGTCCTAGTTTCTCCACCCACAGATCTGTCATAATGGGGTACCACTCCATGGCTGGTTGCTTAGATAAAGAGTAATTGATTACAAACACTCTTTGTTTTGTGAAAGTCTTACATTTGGAATTCATCTAATTCCATGTTATCAACATTATTCCATGCATGTGCATTTTCCCAAAACGTTTCAGAGTCGTACCCCCCCCCTCAACCTGGCCCAGGGGGAGAATCAATTTCATTTACTGCACAAATACAAAAACAGCTGCAATGCGGGGGTGGGGGGAGAATGTCCATCACCAAAGCTACTGTGCAGCACAAAACTGTTTGACGGTTGCAAGGCAAAGATATCTGAGGCTTGGGTCATATAGAATCATAGAGCTGGAAGTGGCCATACAAGTCATCTAATCCAACCCCCTGTTTAATGCAGGATCAGCCTAGAGCATCCCTGACATGTATATGATCATGTCTCTCCAAAATGTTATGTTCATCTGCTGACTGTGTTTGGCACGAAGTACCCAGCATCCCTGACAAGTGTCTACAAATATGGAGGCGCCACTTTTTTGAAAGGCAGAGGTGTCCATTGATATAACAGGAAAGGTGTTGTCCATCCCTGCAGTTCCAGCTACAGAACTCAAATTTTTGGCTTCAAAAGACTAACAAACAGAACTGGCATTCAACTGTAAAAGTCTAAATTTATTTTTCATAAAAAGGCTGCTGATGGATACTCGCTCTTACCTCACCCCAATCTAATGCTGAAGGTCCAGTGACGAATGCTTGAGTATTGCAAGGGAAACAACTCTTTAAAATGATTCAGTATTAATACTCCATGCCTATTTTTCAACTTGCGAGTTTTCATTTTCATGCTCTTGCTATTGTTCCTCTCTCTGGTACTCCTTCTGGAATTCGTGCTTTATAAAATGCTATAGTGCAGGGTTGAAGGATTCTTTTTCCTCCCACTTGTATACTGCCAGGGGACTCTTTTTGAAGACCTCACTTTTACTATCAAGAGCAAAGGAGGCAGACCTGGTGGCCTTGTGGGATTTAATTAGAGTTCACCAAGTTAGACTCTCGGAGCTCTCAAAGCCCTCATTTAAATATAAGTTCACTCACATTTCAACTGTTCCTTAGGTCCTTATTAAAATTTCAAGTTATTAAAGAGAACATTCTGAGGTTTTGCACTACATATAAAATAAACCAGAGATGTGCAGACAGTGAAATACCCTTTTATGTGGATATTAAAACCCTGCCAACTGCAAGTGAGATAACTAGACCACAAATTATAGCCCTGTTGAATTCTGGTGCAACCTGCACAGTCACCACACAACAGTTCTGCTATAACTACACCTGAGCAACATGAACAAGAAGGGATTTTTTAAAAAATGGTGTCGATTCCTTGGGCAGTTAAGAATAATAAGCATTATTACAAGTACTTCTACAGTACGTGGTTGGTGTAACATTTCTTTTGTGAAGATGTCAGTCAAAACCCTTGTTATACACTAATGACACGTCAGATCTGTTTAAGATAACATTCCTTGTCAGTCAAAAGCTTTGTAACATGGTGAGATGATAAAATAACCCCTGTATAACAAAGTTTCTGACTGACAACAGCAATTTTACAAACACATCTATTGTATAATGTGGATCTTTTCAAAAAATATTTGAAATATTATGTACATCTTTCAGGAGCAATGCCACTTTAAATTGCTCCGTTGCTCCCTGAATCTTATATTTCATCTCTGAAATCACAATCCCCTTCCCTCCCCAGCCTATTATTCAATATAAGAATTGAAAGACCTAGACAATATCCATCAGTGGAAGGACAGTTCACAATGTATTCCAGCAACACCCACTTTCAGTCCTCAGAATCATCAATGGTATATTCAGATGAAGTGCTGAAATCACTACATTGTGGCATGTTGGTGGTGGTATGTTGATGGTGTCCATATTAACATTTTGTCATATCACCGTCAAGTGCTCAAAAGGCAGTTTACCACCTCAATTTGCCGTTCTAAAGAAATTCATAGTAGTAAGTGGTAACTCATAACTATTTTATGAAATTTCAGAATATTTTCAGCAAAAATTACACTCATATCAAAATGCAACTCTTTTGCAACAATATATGGGTTGTACATAGTGTATTCCCCCTTCACTTTAGTGGCCCTGTTTAATTTAATTTTAATTTAATACATTTATATACGTCTTTCTCTACACATATTCAAGGTGGCTGCAAGATAAAAATCACATAATACAATGGACAATAAAAACCTTAACAATATAAAAGTTTTTAAAATAATCAAACCATATCATCAATACTGACCACAAACAACAGCAAATAATTAAGATTTAAAGATCTTAATGTCATATAAATATGGATGCACAGTAACAAGAGGCCAAATGAGTAATTACCAAATGCCTGAGCAAAAACAAACAAGCAAACAAACAAAAAACACCCAGCTTTAGCCCATCTCTGGAGAGTGAGTAAATCTGACACTAGGCAGAGGGGTAAGAGCATAACATTCCATAGATGAGGTGCCACAAAAGAAAAAGACCTGTCCTGGCCACCTTTGAAGGCAGGGTACAGGGAGAAAGGTCCCAGATGATCTCAAATTTGGAGCAGCCTCACATGTGAGCAGGAGCCCCCTTCTTTTCTCTTAGAGCCCATTTGCTCTAATTACATCTTACTACAGGCACTCCCATGCTGGAATGGATGCTTAGGGCTGTTGAAACAAAAAAATTCAGTTTAATTCAGTTTTGGGTTTAAATGGCCTTTTTTTATTCGGGAAAACCTAAATGCCGAATTCCCCTATATAGATATAGGTGGGAATTCGGCTATAAATTCAAAATTCCCGAAGCATTCGGCCATTTAAACACATTAAATGCATTTCGCGGCTTTTCGTGGCTCTTGCGGGGGCATTTTTGCAGGTAGAGGTCCCAAATTTTCAGGGTAGCTAGAGGGGACTCTCCTTGTAAGAACAGCCTTATGGATGTTCTAATTTACAGGACACAGGATAACACACTGGCAGTCAAGCCACATAAAAAACCCACCAATTGTGGTAGAAGCTTACATTTTGCTTCACATCATCCTTTACATTTATGTAAAAACCTACCATTTAGCCAGTTACTCAGACTGAAGTGCAATGCAACTTCCCAACAGGATTTTCTTTCTGCAGCAACTGACCTATCTAAATCCCTCCAAAGGAGGGGTTACCCTGAATACACGATCAGACAGGCATTTAATAGGACATAAGACAGAGATCGTAATTCATTACTCAAGTGTCCCAAACCCAATGGTTCAACCTCTGGCCAATTAGTAGCCTCTATGCAATTTTCACATCTGTCTTATGACATAAAAAATATCATCTCGCGCCATTGGCACCTTGTGCATCATATTCTGGGCTGTAGCAGCCCACCAGTATTATGACTAAGGAAAACCAGATCTCTTAGGGAATACTTAGTGAAAACTGACCTATATACAAAATGGGAACAGCTAAATATTTCAGGCCATCATAAATGTGGATCATATTCCATGTGTCCATATAGTTTCCCCATTAAAAGAGTGAGTTCTACTTCTTCCAGATTTTCATATACCTTAAGACCATTCAGTAATTGTGGCTCCTCCATGGTTATTTACGAAGTGGTCTGCCCTTGCAGGAAGATGTACATAGGCTGCACATCCAGACAAATTAGATTAAGGATTGGGGATCACAGGGCCTGCATTCGGGCCAGAACAAAAGAACTCCCACTGGTACTTCATTACATCTCCCAAGGACATTCCAACACAGATTTATCATTTTTTGTACTGTGGCAATATAGACCTCAATCTTTTCAGGAACAGGATATAAAAAAGTACTACTGCAGCAAGAAATGAGTTTCATATTTGCATTCAAAACTCTAATACCTAGTGGGTTAAACAGCGAATTCGATCTTTCCTGCTATATCTAGACTCCCCCATGCAGTCTTCTGTCTTCCAGTATTAAGCTACTGTCTCTTAAACTGCTGTCTCCTTGATAGAAATTCTAGCATGGGAGTGCCTGTAGCAAGGTGTAACTCTCCTATTGGCCAATAGAGCCTTTTAACCTAAGAAGCTAGGGCGGAGGATACTGCCACAGGAAAGAAGGGATGCGTGAACACACAAACCGCAAAAAATAAAACACACAGATTCGGGTAAGGAATTGAATGTACCATTGTCATTGATAAAACTATACGTGTTTCGTAGTCATATGAATGTATTAAATAATTACTGTATAAATTAATTTACGTTTCAGCATCAGGTAGTTTACCGGCTGCATGATGCACAATTTGTCTTTGAATGCATCTGGAGCAAAATAAGTTCATAATGAGTTGATGAAGCCACCGAAACATGATACGACTGGTCTCACATCCTCTATCTGCATTTGTTCTACCTCAACTTGATTTTGGATCATCACCTGGGTCCTTTCTGCACCTGCAGGAGCGCTTCCCCTCGGTTTCAAGGTCGCCACATTCTGATTGAACCTGCAATAGGTTTTCCTCAGGCGCTAGAGACGCAACTCACACACGGGGTGGCTGCCCATGGACCTTGAGTTGTGCTGTAATTAGAGTCTGTTACCAGACCATTTTAGCATGTATTAATTCTTTTCTGTTTAAGAGTAGTACTCAGATTTTGGGTTTTGCTTCATGCTGCATTGTTTGTTTGTTGTTTATAAGTTTGGAACTATAAAAATGGGGCATGAATGTTAATGCCCACATAAAATTTGAAATACAAAAATAATTGTAAGTTTATTCAAATTTGAATTGCTATATTATTGCTGAGCCCACGTACTGTTCATTTTCTTTAGGTTTCCTATTATATGGCACAGGTTGTTAACTGGATTGCTTAACCTCCAGGTGATAGCAGAAGATCTCCTGCTATTACAACTAATCTCCAGCCGATAGAGATCAGTTCAGCTGGAGAAAATGGCTGCTTTGGCAATTGGAGTCTAGACATTTAAGTCCCGCCCCTCCCCAAACCCCGCCCTCCACAGGCTCCGCCCCAAAAATCTCCTGCCAGTTGCAAAGAGGGACCTGGCAATCCTAGGAGGGATGGAGATGAAAGCTCCACTTTCCTCAGGATCTTATCTATTCTTGGAAGGTTTTCCTTCCTCTCTAGCTGTCCTGCTACACACTGTGAGAACCACTATTTTCAATCAAGCCTGAGTGGTGGGGAGGTAGTTGTGAATGTTCTGCATTGCGCAGGGGGTTGTACTAGATAGCTTGGTTTTTTCTCAGTCAGCTACCTCAGCAACCCACTTACATACAGGAGCCCTGCAGGGCCAAACTAAAGGACATGCAAATAAAAAACTTGCCTCCTAGAGGCTTGTATACAAGAACACTAACAGTGATGAAAACTTGCAGAGACGCTACTCTGCAGTGAGGCTAGGGTTGCCAATCTCCAGGTACTAGCTGGAGATCTCCTGCTATTACAACTGATCTCCAGCCGATAAAGATCAGTTCACCTGGAGAAAATGGCCGCTTTGGCAATGGGACTCTATGGCATTGAAGTCCCTCCCCTCCCCAAACCCCGCCCTCCTCAGGCTCCGCCCCACAAACCTCCCACCGGTGGCAAAGTGGGACGTGGCAACCCTAAGTGAGGCAGCAGTGACTACGGCCAAGGCTTTCTCAGTATCCTGTCTGTGGAACTCTCTCCCCCTTGAGATTTGTCTGGGACATTATCTGTGTTGACACAGCAGGTGATGACTTAGATATGTGACTAGATGGCCATCTGTCAGCATTGCTGATTCTATGACCTTAGGCAGTTCATGAGAGGCAGTTTATGAGAGGGAGGGCATCTTGGCCATCTTCTGGGCATGGAGTAGGGGTCGCTGGGTGTGTGTGGGGGAGGTAGTTATGAAATTCCTGCATTGGGCAGGGGGTTGGACTAGATGACCCTGGTGGTCCCTTCCAACCCTATGATTCTATGATTCCATGACTTTGGTTTAAGATGAATTTGTTGTTTTTCCAAATTGGGACTTTTGTTGAGCTTTATGCTCTTTTATTTTAAGAATCCAAATTGTGATGCACCTTTAAATCTTACCCTTCTTTACTTTTTTATATCCTATTCCTTGACTCTCAGCTCAGTAAAAAAAATGACGAGCTTATCCTGGCTGCTTAGTAGCTGTGAGTTCTTGGGAAATAACTTCTGCACTAATGAGGTCACATATATAAGATCTAGCAATGAGAATCCTCTACATATATTCTGTTTTTAACATTTTAATTGCTGCTTTATATTCCCTCTTATTTATCTACTGTTGTTTTAATCTATGGCACAGTTAATTATCTGATATTTTAATATTTGGGGGGATAGTTTAAACTTAATTTTGTAAGTTGCTGCAATTCAATGGAATGGAATTGTACTGTTTATAGGAATGCAGTCTTAGGAAGGTGAGGAAGAGGCTGTACATTTTTGTTCTGATCCAATTTGTGAGAAACGTCTGCAAGTTCCTTGCTGGATTGTGAACAACATAGAGGCTGGATGCACAATCCCATCTGCTTTACAATGCAAAATGAGCGTGCCCAGCTACTCTTTTGGGATACCACTGCATTGCTGTGTGTGGCTATACCATGACTGGGACATTTCACTGTGACATATGCATGTATGAACACTGTGTTATATATCATTTTCATTAGACATAGAAGGCTGGCTAGTAACCTCCCGGAGAGGTGATCCTAGCAAACATCCCTACTCAAGAGATGAATCCACACTTTGAAAAGAGTGGTGAAAGGTACTCTTGCAGGAAACATTGAGCCTTCTCTGTACTCGTACTTGTACAACAGGTTCAGATATAAAAAGGGATGAAGATGAATCAATTAAACTCCTGACTACACAACAGAGTCCCCCTCTTATTAATAGTCTTTTGAGTTCTGAAAGGTAAGGTTTCATCTGTAAGACAAAAAGAGTCCAAGACCATTCAAGATACAGCCGCACCAGAGTCTCGTATCATTAAACACTAGCAGCCTATAACTATGCCAGCCTCCCAGGAAGGCCAAGGCCATTATCTCATTCCTCAGGGTGTCCAAATTGTCAATTATCTTGTATTTCCTCTAAATTAGCCCTGTGTTGAGAAGTGTCACAAAGGAGGATATATAAGGGGCAAAGAAAGAGCAAATCCAGTGGCAATGCCAAACGGAATAAGGAGAATAAATTGCTAATTTATTTAGCAATCTGGATCTTGCATGGGAAGATATTTTTGACATACTCAGTAGAATGACTCTGGAGAGATGTAATCAAAATGCACATCCCAAACTTTTGTCTTGACTGAAGGGTTTGCTCTTCAACTTGGTTTTGCTACTTTGCCCTAGTTCTTGCAGGGGAGATAAACCTGGGACTGGGATGTAGCAATTCAGAGTGGAGGGGGAAGGTCCATATGATTGAATGCTCTGACCTTTAAACAAAAAATCCCACCCCATATAAAACTACAATATGTGAGAACATCTGACAACTACGTGCAGCTAACTCTTTGTGGGGCATTTGATCGTGTGAATTCCACACTTGCAATATGAAGTTGTCTAGCACTGACACCAGTTTGTCACCTCAGTGAGAACTCAGTCTAGGCTCTGTCTCATTATCCATAAGCATGTCTAACACATCACTCAGTATCACTTCACAGAATGACTCAAAACTTGAAACATATTTTATGATGCGATATCAGATCATTTGTTAGTTCCCTTTATAGTCTTGGCTTTGGCAATGAGTTTCACACTAGCGTGTTCATCTGCTGATATTGCTATTATCAAACAATGAGTTCAAATACAGAAGCTTATGCACAGAGGGAATCAGATGATCTGACTGGGTCATGAATACTTAAAACTGTTGGGTGATCCAGCTTTTAGCTGACCACTAAAATTGGAATATTGCTGAATATCTGAATATTACTGTACTGAAAAAAGCTAAGTAAAATAAAAGCTAAATGGGTTTGATCCAGCCAGCATTTTCATTAGTCTTTCCTGATTCTCCTTCTTACCACATCCTTCATTTCCACTCAAGCCCCAAGATTCCCAGAAAAACCATTTCAGGATCCCCTCCTCACTTTATCAACAGCTGAAAAGCTGACTGGATTCAACCCATAGCTTATCAGCACTGCCGGCTTAAAAAGAAGATTAGTACTAGACACCTGATCAGAAGGGGGACAAGGCTTCTTTTTGACTGATTTGGAGCCTTCACATCAAGGTCAGCTAATGAAAGCATCACTATAATGATGAGTATTGTTTGTGAAGGGTATTATTTACGTCCATGAATACCAAAAATATTACTGCCACTTATTGCTATATACTAAAAGTGTCCACTATCATCTCAGACAAATATCAGATTCAGAGATGCTCTACAAAGTTCAATACATACAATGCAAAGCAGAACTGTGCTCTGGAAAAAAAAATCTATTGGAAAGAGAACTCATATGACTTGATTCAACATTCCTGATGTTTCAGAAGGTATTCCCCTCATACACAATTATTGTATCATAACTCATATCAGGCATAGAAAAATAGTTTTTAATCTATTATCATATTCTTTGGGAAGTAAGGTGTTTTAGAACAAAGTTTTCCCAAATAAAATTGAGACTTTATATGTCCTAGGAATTTGATTTGTGAATGAGGTGAAAATCTAACATTAGGAACAATTAGTGCAGCAGTGAAGAACCGTATGAAGTAGGAGAACTTCTGCACTGAAATAGCCAACATCCATGCCTCTTTCAATCTCATTTTGTATACTTGATATTAAGAGAAAACTGATGGTCCAACAACCATGTATCCAACTCATCTAATATATACTGGGTTGGATCCTCTGATTTATTTCCATTAAATGAAGACCTTGCAGTGAAGGGAGAAAAGTAGCATCAGAGGAAGGTTCCTTCCACCATCAGGAAGGTACTCCATTAGCAGAAAGGAGTTGCAGGATCCAACCCACTGAAAGCTAAAGAAAAATGACCAAAAATGGTGTAGGAGACATAAAGTGATACAAATCCCTGGAGATTAGAAAGCCTCTGTCCCCTCTTTTGCCATCTCTGTTTTCTTCTATGGCACTACTTTCTTCATCTTTGTGGTCTCTGCCCTAGTCTCACAAATTTTCCACCTTTCAGTAAAACCTACATTAAAATTTAGAGATTTGGGGGCTGGGAGCAATAGATAACACCATTTTAAACAGTTGGTGATATTTTTAGGGAAGTTACATATACATAAAATATATTCATTCCTCAAAAATAAATAAAAAATAAATGGTTATCAATGTGCAGATGCCATTGAGTATAATATGATGGGTACATGTGGAAAAATGCCAAGGCAGCTATAAAGGGCAGAAGTCTCTTGTAAGGACTCCTATGAATACTGGACTCCAAAATAACTGCCTGTTAATCGATAGTATTGCACTATGTTGAAAATCTTTTGTTACCAGTGTTTTGGGGGGTTTTCTGTTTGCCCTTGCCAAGTATGAGTTTTATAGCTGTTCTTTGGGCAAAATATTCTGTTTGCAGCCAAATAGCCATGTCCAAAGAACAGACACTCATTTTACATTCCCAGATACTTTATTTCACCCTTCTCTATCCTTAGTTATTTATATAATATTCTGATGGTGACCTTCCAAATGTTTCCTTAATTTCTGTTCCTTGCTGTACTGCAGGAGTTTTATGAGGGTGAACCAAGAATTAGTAGCCCATTTCCATTAGTAGTAAATTTCTGTTTTGCCCTTGTAGGAGGACCTTTACTTCACTGTCAGTACTTTTGTGAAATTGATGCATTCACAGGTGGGGATACCTGGACAACAAACACCCAGGCTGCTGGTTTCACTTATCATTCTCTGCCTAAGGGCCAAATGCTGAGTCCATTAAGGCAAAGGAGCTAGAAGGCTAAAGCACCAAAACATTATGTTCCATCTGCCTACAGTGAAGATTATTATCATGCAAAGCAAAATAGAGAAATTCTACCATCGTGTGCCTCCTGCAAATAGGATTCCACAGAACAGTGAACTGTGAAAACATAAAAATTCAGGTGCCCTGAAGCGATAGCTGCCTGTGGACTATCAGGGGTGTTTTAATATTTGGGATTAAAATGTTTAAGGCACAGTTGTCCGACTACACAATAGGAGTGGGTGCATTTTTTAGTACTTTTGCATCCTTGTCCTATTGCACAGAGTTGCTGGGAGGGAGAGAGTGTATGATTCCAGGTAGGTCTGAGTATGCCATGCCCCTGATGACAGATAATTTTAGAAAGGAAGTCAGTACTATGGCCTAGTTCTCACAGATGGTGGTAAACCTGTTTGTGGACTGTACAGAAATGTGTTCTACTTTGCAGATTTGGACTGTAAAAGACCTTCACATTGATTTTTTTTAATTCTCTCTCTCAGCAGAGAACAGGCCAGGGGGAATCAAGTCTCACTAGGGTTGCCAGGTCCCCCCTGCAGTGGCTTGCAAGCGCGCATGCATGCTTGCCCACTGACCCTCAACTGGTCGGCGGGCAGCCGAGTGGATTGGCAGGGTTTTGCCCACCACCACCAGGCACTTGGCATCCAAGCCTCATCCAGCCAAGCATTAGAAGTGCTGATTGCTCTCTGGCTGGAGACAATAAGATAGTCAAGTCTCACCTCCAGCTGGAAGGCAATGACACTTAGAAGGAAAGAAATTTTGGAGGTATAATTGCTAGAAAGCATCTTCCTGGAGACTTCAGAAAGGCTTTTTTGACCCAAAGAAGGGGAAGGCAGGCAGAGATAACAAAACCCCTTGGCACAAAGGGGAGGTGCTCCTTTAGCTGGTTTTTAAAAATATATAAATAAGTGAGGAATACTATGTACCATTCTGGCCATCCCATGTCACAAAGTACCTAACACGTTATTATCTTTTAGAACTAACTTCCACATGACATAGTGATGGCAGAAGCTTAGATGGCTATAAAAGGGGAATAGACAAATTGGGGATTAGTCCATCAATAGCTGTTATCCATGGTGGTTGAAGAGAACTTCCATGTTCGGGGGCAATACCTATCTCTAAATGGTGAGGAAGGTAGGGATGCTACAATCTTTGCTACTAATGAGTTTGCCAAGTGAATTTACCATAATCGTAGGTAACAAATCTGGTGAGCCTTCTCAAGATTAGTTTACTAGTGTGCCAAATACCTGATCTCCTTGGAACTTGCCACTAGCCAGCAGCACTTGCTGATCCAGGGCTAAATTGTGGGACGAGGCAGAGAACTCAACAATAACCATTCTACTTAACAACAGAATAAGAGGAAAAAATTATTGGAATTAAATGGCCATGACTTAAATTGGCAAGTGCTGAAATTGCATTGGTGTAGCATGTGGGCTGGATCAAAAACATTGGCCGACCCAATGTGGCAGATGTGTACATCCAGCCCCTAGCGAGCCAGCTGGAAGTAGCAGGAATGACAGTTCTGGGAATTCACCTGGGCATGAGCCATTTGGTGTTCCCCCACCACTTGGGAAGAGGCTGCCCGAACATCCCCCTGAGCTGGGCATGTCCATCCCAAAGCATCTCCCCAAATCTCTTAGAGGGATCCCCCATGGGAGGGAAAGGGGCATACAGGCAGCTTTCCCCCAAAACTAATCCAGCCTCATGCTTACACCACCTAAGTCATGACCAAAAAAAAAAAAGAGAGAGAGAGATTACTGATGCTCCAGCTGGGCAAGCCTCTTTATTTAGGTGGAGTGGGCTGACCAGAGTTAACTCCAACTCCAGCGTCCACCTGCTGAAACACCTCCCCCAGTCCACTGCTCCCGTTAGGTTCAATTTGAACCTCAACGGCAGCCACTTGTCCAAGGTGGCAGGGCAGTTGCGCTCGAGCAAAGAGCCAAAGGCTCGCTTGTTGCTCCTGCATGCCAGCTGCCACCCGAGATGCCACCCAGCTCGTGCCTCCCTCTGCCGCCTCCCCCAGCCCAGGCAGCAAAGTGGACTCCCGGTAAGGTCCAGGAATCCATGCTTGCTGCTGAAGAAAAGTGACCTGCTTCCTCCATCGCAAATGTGCAAATAAAACAAGAAACAGATCACAAAAATCAAGGGAATGGGTCAAACATAATGCCTGAAAGTAGAATGTGCTGCATTCCTCTTTCCTAGCAGTAAATAAAATGGGACTTATTCCTGAGTAAAGCAGTTTACGACTGCACTCTCATTCCCTAATGCCTGGAATGACAGACCCCAGACTACAATTATGGTCCCTGAGATTGAGTGCTTTTCCAGGCCTATTTTGGCCTCTCAGACAGCCCCCTGAGATGCTCTACTCAGTTGCAAGTTCCCTTTTATCCAATGAGATTACTCCCAGGAAGGAGGAAGGCATCATTCTTCTTGCAGAGATCACATTAGAATTCTCATGTTTTTTGGGGGAAAACTGTTGTCAAGTAAACATGCATAGGAATGAAGTCTTATGTGTCGAAAAGAAATTAAGTACTAAATTGAGAAAGAAGGCTAACCTCTAAGTGGTATTACTTAGTCGTTGGAGGGTTGGTGACCTATACCATGCTTCCAACCAACCAACAGCGCAGTTGTAAGTAGTAAAGCCATGCTGACAAGCTATACTCAGAACTCGTTAATTCTCCCAATTTGTTTAGAATCATAGAATCATAGAGTTGGAGAGACCACCAGGGTCATCTAGTCCAACCCCCTGCACAATGCAGGAAATTAACAACTACCTCCCCCCCACACATCCCCAGTGACCCCAACCCTCGCCCCGCAATGCAGGATCCAACAATCAAAGCACTCCCAACAGATGGCCATCCAGCCTCTGCTTAAAGACCTCCAAAGACAGGGACTCCACCACCCTCCGAGGCAGTGCATTCCACCATCGAACAGCCCTCACCGTCAGAAAGTTCTTCCTAATGTTTAGGTGGAATCACTTTTTAATTAGTTTAAATCCATTACTCCATGTCCTAGTCTCTGGGGCAACAGAGAACAAGCTAGTTCCCTCATCAACATGACATCCTGTCGTGAGTCAGCCTGAACTCTCCTCGGAAGAAGAGGAGGGAGTGGCAGAGCAGGGTGATGCACCGGTGGAAGTCTTACCAGGGCGACTGGACCATAGGTCTTAACCAGCAAAGACGACAGATGCAGAAGAAGGTGGTACATATTGGGAAGGAGCAGAGGAACACCTCCAGACCCGCCCAGCCCAGTTAGCTGTCAAAGATCAAAGGTTCGGCTCAGTTTGCAGGAGAGGCGTCGCAGTGCGAGATTGCAGCCAATTGGTCGTAGGTGTTTGCAGGAGCCGACACCAGCGAGTGATGCAGAACAGCTGGCCCGGGAAGGGAGTGAGGAGGAACAGCCATAAATCTTGGGCTGGCCAGTCAGTCAGTGTGGGAACAACTTTGCTAATTACTACAAGCTCTGCTGCTCGTGCTGAGATCTCTGCGCACAGTATTATCTTGCTTGCCTGTTCCTTGTTTAGAGTGCTGCCTTGGTTACGCACTCAGTCCACCCACACTACCGGGAAGAGTAAACCGCGACAGGCTCTGCTCCCCCCAGTACTCTTCATTGCTGGGACTGGGAGTAGAGTCAGAGGCCAAACACCTCAGCCTGGTCCCTGCCTGTACACAACACATCCCTTCAAATATTTAAATATGGCTATCATGTCTCCCCTCAACCTTCTCTTCTCCAAACTAAACAAACCCAACTCCCTAAGTCTCTCCTCATAGGGCATGGATTCCAGACCTCTGACCATTCTGGCCGCCCTCCTCTGGACACGTTTAGGAGCCACTCACACCAGTGACTTCCTTAATATTACTCTGCTCATGCAATTGAAGCAGCTACTTGTGTGGATGGCTTTCCACTTGAATAACGTAGATAAAATCAGTGATACCTCATGGTACTGGAATGCTACCGTTCCAGTCTATATGTGAGTAGACACATCCTTCATTTGAGCTGCCAAACTTACTCTTTTATTTTGCCCAGTGTTTCTGTCTCTATCCTTTTGGTATCAAATGCAGGATTCATAAGAGAGTGAAATAAAATAAAGCATGTTAAACAAATTACTAATAAACATGCCTGTCCTATTTAGATAGTTTAAGAAGTCACTCTACATTTTGAAATGATTTATGTAGGTACATAACACTGGTTGATTAATGAAAAATTATCCACCCAATCATTCATTGCAAAGATATCATTAAATGGCTTCATTATTCAAGCAGTTCTTACACACACTGAAGCATCCATATTGAAACATACTTTTGAGATATGATACCACAAAATAAAACAATGAGATAGCAGATATAAGTGCTGTTTTGGTTACTGCTATATTAACAAATATGAAAAATAATTTTCATCTGCAGTTTAATTTTTTTTAATGGAAAGAAAGGAGAACTACCTAACTCAAAAGTCAAAGTGTTGTACAGAACAAGTAAGTGCCATATATTCCCTTCATATAATGTCCCAATTTAAGATATAGTGAAGTCAATAGGGGCAATGATAATTATACTCATTATGTCATTCTAGCTGTAACTGAAGAAGTGAGCTGTGGCTCACGAAAGCTCATACCCTACCAGAAAATATTTTTGTTAGTCTTTAAGGTGCTACTGGACTCTTGCCCTTTTTGACTACTGCAAACAGACTAACACGGCTACCCACTGTAAATTATACTCATTATGGTTTATGTCTGTGCACAGTAATATTTTATGGGGAAACAGTACCAAAAGGTAATATTCCCTTGTCACCCTTCCATTGTTATCCAGCCTTATATATGGGTTGTATCCAATGAAACATAAATGTAACTAATTGGAACCTCCACATCCAGATAGGGTTGCCAACCTCCAGGTGGTTCAAAATACAACCAGAACAAACCAAAATAAGAAAAGTGTTAATGTCACACAGCCAGCCTCGCAGGGCTTAAGGCAACTCCTCGTAGGGCTTAAGACAAATTCAATGTAGCCAAATGGCTATATAGTACAACAATGCAACGTTCAGTTTCAATGTAGCAAAAAGGCTTATAATTTCACTGAAAACAATTTATATACAATCACGTAGAATAGCAAACGGAGAAATGTCCGTGGCTGGGTCCGCCGCAAGGACGCGTTTCGAAATCTTCTTCAACTTGCCGACCCTAAAACAATTAAAGAGACCACAGAATAGCTAAGATCAATAGTATCGCAGCGTAAACTTCTAAGAATAAATATAAGAAAACCAATAGGGCATTGTTAGAAGTATGCCTAACCCATGCATAAGAGTGGCTTACCAATTTTCATAGGATATAAGCTTTCATATCACAAGGCTTCACCGAGGTAAAAACGCTCCTAAGATATAAAAACACATTCATCTTGCTGTGCAGCTGGAAATAGAGTTAGAGCATATGCCAAAGAAATTAAATAATTCTTACCCATATTGCAACACGGAAAGTATAGAAATTCAAAACGAAAATTCAGTCTGGCAGGGAGCACACAAATAGTAAGCATCAGCTTCTTCGGAATAACCGAGGAAGATAACACCGTGTTGAAATACCCGCAGCTGTGGGCTTGAAGTAAAGGGAAAAGAAATTATTAAAGGGACATTGCCATTATAAAAAACAGGACAAATCAAACTCCGTGTTTAACCCGCAAGGGGCCAGAGTCTTGAAGAGAAAGATGAAGCGTCTCTCTTGACAGTTGAGAATTTTCTTTACATCTTGGACTTGGAACGAGCGAGGCTGGTATTGCCTTTCAAGATCTCGGTCACTATGACCATGACTGGAAACGCGTCCTTGCGGCGGACCCAGCCACGGACTTTTTTCCGTTTGCTATTCTTCGTGATTGTATATCAATTGTTTTCAGTGAAATTATAAGCCTTTTTGCTACGTTGAAACTGAACGTTGTATTGTTGTACTATATAGCCATTTGGCTACATTGAATTTGCCTTAAGCCCTACGAGGCATTGCCTTAAGCCCTGTGAGGTTGGCTGTGTGACATTAACACTTTTCTTATTTTGGTTTGTTCTGGTTGTATTTTTGAATCAATATATTATTTACAAATTGAACATTGATTCTGATTTGAATATTGTTTAATGCTTTAGGCCATGTGCTGCCTCTTTACCTAGTCTCCACTATTTTCAGCATAGGTTCCTCTCCTCTCCAACCTCCAGGTGGTGGCTGGAGATCTCCTGCTATTACAACTGATCTCCAGCCGATAAAGATCAGTTCACCTGGAGAAAATGGCCGCTTTGGCAATTGGACTCTATGGCATTGAAGTCCCGCCCCTCCCCAAACCCTGTCCTCCTCAGGCTCCACCCCAAAACCCTCCCTCTAATGTTTTTTTTATTTTATAATTTTTTATTGATTTTTATAATAAATCCAAAAAAATAGAGGGGGAAAAAAAGTATACATAATAGTAAAAGATAATAATAATAAAAGAAAAACAAAAACAAAAAATAATACATACATATATAGAGCGTACATTTCTGTTATTACATTGTTATACATATAAAGATATATATTACGCCCTACTTCAAAAACCCACCACCCACCACAGTGCCCATCACCCATGGACTTCCGATGGGGTGTAGTGACTAATAGAAAAAATCACATTATTATACATTAATTAAAATCACATTGTACTATAATTCGTTAACTATATTTTTAAAATCCGTTTTTGCCAATTTATCCCAATGTGCAGCGGCCTTTGACCACATAATTTTGAATTCCTCCATGTCTTTACCATGTAAAGATGCTGTAATTTTGGCCAACCGCATATACATCCATAATTTTTCTCTCCATTCTCTAATTGAAGGTTTTTTCGTTTGCTTCCACTTTTTTGCAATTGTAATTCTAGCTGCTGCAAAACTATATTGGCATAATACTCTATCACCTTTATCCAATTCTCTGTTTGGAATACCCAATAAACAAAAAGCGGGATCTCGCTTAATTTTTACTTTAATCAAATTATTAGTTTCATTCATAACTGATTGCCAAAATCTCCTAATTTTTTTGCAAAACCACCAACTATGCATAAACGTTCCTATATCAGTACCACATTTCCAGCAAAACGCTTTATCATCTTTTTTCATTTTACTTAATAGAACCGGAGTTATATACCATCTATAAAACATTTTATATAGATTTTCTCTTATTTCATTCAAAATAGTAAACCTAAATTCATTTTTCCAAAGTTTTCCCAAATTTACAAATCAATATTATATCCTAGATCTCTCATCCATTTCAACATGACCGGTTTAATCCTTTCTTGTTCTAAGTTCAATTCTATAAGTACTTTATAAATCCTACCAATCAATCCTTTATTACCTTTTAATAATAATGTCTCAAAGTTGGACTTAGTATGGTTAAATCCCAACCTATTATCTTTGATAAAAACATCATTTAATTTATAATACATAAACCAGTCTTTTAATTGAAGTTCTTCACGTGTTTTCAATATCCATATCCCATCTCTATAATCTATCAATTCTCTATAAATATCACAGTCCAAATTTAGATGTGCACCTCTTCGCATAAAAGCTTCTATAGCATTTATCCAGCCGGGAATTTTACTTTCTAAAGCGTCTTTATATTTATTCCATATTTGTAATAAGTTTTTCCTGATAATATGAGAGTTAAATTCCTTATTCACTTTCTGCTTCTCATACCATAAATAAGCATGCCACCCGAATCGCAATTTATATCTTTCTAATTCTAATAACTTTGGGTTCTCCAAGAGAATCCAATCTTTAATCCAGGTGAAACATGCCGCTTGGTAATACATTTTTAAATCCGGTAGTCCCAATCCTCCCGTCTCCCTTAATTCTATTAAATTATTATATGCAATCCTATGTCTTTCTTTACCCCAAAGAAATCTCAAAACATCTTTTTTCCAATCTTCAAATATCTGTACCCCTGTCACTATTGGTAAATTTTGAAACAAAAAAAGCATTTTGGGCAATAACATCATTTTAATTACTGATATTCTTCCCCAAAACGATAAAGGAACTTTTTCCCAACTTATCAAATCTTTTTTTATTTGTTGCCATTGTTTCACATAATTGTCCTGGAATAAATTAAGATTATTATTCGATAACCATATACCTAAATATTTAACTTCATGTTCAATATTGAGTCCCGACTTTTTGATTAATGTTTGTTGCTGTGAAAGAGTCATATTTTTAACCAAAATTTTTGTTTTTGCCTTATTAATTTTAAAACCTGAAAGCTTTCCATAAACCTCCAAAATTTTATTCCATCTGTCAAACTGTTCAATCGGGTCAATCAAAAAACATACTAAATCATCCGCATAAGCTTTAAGTTTATAATGATTTCTCCCTATCCTTACCCCTACTACATCATTATATTTTCTAAGGTTATTCAATAAAACCTCTAATACTAAAATAAAAAGTAAAGGGGAAAGAGGACAGCCCTGTCTCGTTCCCCTTTGAATTTCAATCTTTGGTGATAAAGACCCATTCACAATCAAATTAGCTGTTTGATGTGTATATATACTTTTTATGGCAGTTTTAAAACTATCACCAAAAGCCATATATTCTAATACCTTAATCATAAACTGCCAATTAACATTATCGAAGGCTTTTTCAGCATCCAAAAATATAAAAGCTATTGGTGTTGTATCTTGTTCCGCATATTCTAAAAGATCTATTACCACCCTAACATTTTGACTAATCAATCTTCCTGGTAAAAATCCAGCTTGATCATCATGTATTAATTGATTCAGTACTCCTTTTAATCTAGTAGCTAAAATTGCTACAAATAATTTGTAGTCAATATTTAACAATGAAATTGGTCTATAATTTTTAACTTCCAATATATCAGAATTCACCTTTGGTATTAAGGCTATATTTGCTTGCTTCCAGGTTTGAGGGATAATACCTTTTGTCATCCCTAAATTCATAACTTCCAAAAGATAGGGGATTAATTGCTCTCTAAATGTTTTATAATAATATGCTGTAAAACCATCTGGTCCAGGAGATTTATTCATTTTACTTTTTTTTATAGCCTGCTCCAATTCATCCTTGGTTATTGGAGAATCTAAAAATTCTTTATTTTCTTGTGTTATTTTTCGCCAATCCCATTTAGCAAGATAAGCTTCCATTTCTACCTCTGAAACTAACTTTTTTTTATATAGATCTGTATAAAATTTCACAAATGTATCTACTATCTCCTCTTTAGTTCTTGTTATCTTGCCCTCCCTTCTAATTTGAATTATTGGTATTTTTTTATCTTTCTGTTTAATTTGCCAAGCTAACATTTTACCTGGTTTATTAACATGTTCAAAAAATCTTTGTTTAGTATACATAACTTTTCGTTCAATTTCTTCAGCAATTAAGAATTCATATTGGTGTTGGCAGTTTCTAATCTTATTTTGTTGTTCTTGTTTAGCCCCTTTATCTTGCAATCTACATAGATATCTCTTCGCCTGCTTTATTTCATCTAATATGCATTTTTTCTTATTCTCCCTTTCCCTATAATATCTTGTGTTTTGTTGGATTAAAAGTCCCCTAATTACTGCTTTACCAGCGTCCCAAACTATATCTTCACTGGTACCTTTATCCATATTTTCTCTAAAATAATTCGTTATTTCAATTTTCAATTTATCTACAATTTTTTTTATTTTTTAAAAGAAAGTCATTAATTCTCCAGGGTTTGTAACCTCTATTTCCCATTTCAATTTTAGCTAATACCGTGTTGTGGTCTGACAACACCCTAGGTAAAATCTCAGAGTTTTCTAAATTCTGTACCAGACCCTTTGACATCCATATCATATCTATCCTGGAATATGGGAGATGTCTCTGTGAAAAAAAAGTATATTGCTTCATATTGCCATGTGTCAACCTCCAGACATCAAACATATCCCACTGATCTATAAGAGCATCAAAAATCCCTGGTAACTTTCCTTCATTACTTGCTTTTTTCTTTTTCCCAGATCTATCTACCTTAGGTACCTTAACTCCATTAAAATCCCCCATCCATATCATTTTTTCAATAGCATATTCAGCTAATAATAGTGCTACATTCTCATAAAATACCTTTTGATTTGTATTAGGTGCATATATTCCCACAAGCAATACCTTTTGGAAACCAATTGTTACCTCCAACAACAAAACTCTTCCCTCTGTATCTTGATAAATAACTTTTGGTTGTAATAAAGCAGGTATATACATAGCTATTCCATTGGTTTTTTTACTCTCATTACAAGCCGTAAATAGAGTACCCAACTTGCATGTTCCAACCTGAAAACATCCTTTGGGAGTATATGCGTTTCCTGTAAGCAAATAATATTAGCATTAGATTTTCGTAAATGATGAAATATTTTCCTCCTTTTGTTGGGAGAGTTCAATCCATTAACATTCCAAGATAAAACCTGTAACATATCAAATTTTCAGTTAAATCCCATATATTTCCACGGTAAATACATACTTGACTCCTACTACTGCAACCCCCCCTGCCCCCCATATCTATTCAATCTTCAGTCTTCGGTATCCTCATTTGGAGAGTCCTCTGATGAAGCTACTGGCAAATCTCCACCACCAGAAGCTTCAGATGCCTTTTCTTCTTCTGTGGATTCTCTAGTTGGAACTTGTTTAGCTGACTTGAGAGGTTTAACCAGTTCTGCGTCATATCTTCTTAAAAACTGGTCTGCCTTATCCACTTCCGTGAACTTGAACCTTTTCGCCTTAAAGATGAAAGAGACACCCTGCGGGTATTCCCATCTGTATTGGATTCCACTGAGTCTTAAACGCTGGGCAATCTCCATAAAATCCTTCCTCTTCCTCAGCAATCTTGCAGGTATTTCTTTCATCAGCCTCAATGACTCATCTCCAACTTTCAATGGTGTTTTGTAGTGAGTGTTAAGTATTAAGTCTCTGTGACTTCCAGAAAACAGTTGAAGCAGGCAGTCCCTCGGTACTTTATTCCTGGTAGCATATGCTGAATTTATTCTGTAGGCTGTCACAATCATCCCTGCAATCACCTCTTCAGATTCTTGTAAAAAATCTGCCAAGAAAACCATCAGATATCCACGCAGGTCCCGATCCTCAATTTTCTCTCGCAATCCACGAATACGTAGGGAAGATTCTTTTATCTTGAGCTCCATCATTGCCATCTGGTCATTTTAGGTCTCTTGTCTGTCAGCTACAGATGTTATTGACATCTCCAGGGTATCCACCTTCTTCTTAGTTTCTTTAGTTTCCTGTGAGTTTTTTTTAAGCTTGGTTTCTACCCTGTCTTGCCTGACAGCCAAGGATGAGATTGTGTCCTGCAAGGCAGCTATTGCAGCTGAATTCTGAGCTATAGTAGCTGTGTTCTGAGATAGCTCCTGTTTCATTTCTGTGACATCCTGATGAGTCTTAGTTAGCAGTTCAAAAACAGAAGTCAAAGTCACTTCAGGTTTAGTTTTTAAAGACATCTTGGCAGCAATAGATGTTGTTGCTATTGGAGAAGTTGTCTGTTTAGTTGTCTGAGTTATTTGAGTCACAGAGGACTGTCTAACAGGAGGCTGTACCACCAACTTTGTGTCTTTTAAAATGTCCTTAAAATGTGTTTCTCTTTCTCACCCATTGGTGAGCCAAAAAGGACTGGAGACTGAAGTTACAAGTCCATTATAATCCAAGGGAAAATAGGGGGGGGGGCAGAAAGTTTCTTTTATTTCATTTCATTCAGATGAAGCAAACCACTTTGGAGAAAACAATCACTGTGACCACTAAAAAATTTCTATGCCATATCACTTGATTATCCTCCAATTCCTTTCTCTTGCTTCAGTGCTCTTTGGTTTTAAAAGAAACTTTTTTTTTTTTTGAGTGCGTCACTAAACTGGCAAAAAGCCAAAAATCACAGAAACAGAGCGTAACTGAATTATAGATAATTCAGAATTGTCCTTCACAAAACAAAAAACTGCCACACACCCCAAGTTAGTGATTTTTAAAGATCAAAAGGAAAAGCTTTATTGATAATCCAAGAAACAAAAAGTCAGGTCCCACCTCGCTCTCTCCTGCCATCTTCTTTAAGATGGCGCCGGCTCTTCGGTGGAATCCACCAGAGCGACCTCCGCCGATTTCTCGGCGGTTATCGCTCCCATGGCAGATCCGCCACCGGCACCCAGGACTGCATCCCCTCTTGCCCCGAGGGGTGCCGCTTGCGAGCTCTTCCCGGGGCTGATTATGCGCCCCGTAGCAGAGAACGGCAGGAGCGCGGCTTCGCGCTTGCAACGGGGGGGGTCGCCCAACCCGGAAGTGAACCCTCCCTCTAATGTTGAAGAAGGACCTGGCAACCCTACACCCAGAGTAGGGAAACCTCTGAATACCAATGCTAAGAAGCAACGTAAAGGAGAGGCCTTAGCTTCTGTTTGTTGGCTCTCTGGGGCAACTGGTTGGCCTTTGCATGAAACAGCATTTTGGACTAAATTGATCACTGGCCTGATTCAGCAGTGCACATTTTCTGTTCTTCATGAGTTCACTGAATGAAATTTCCCCTTATAAAGCCAAGTGCCCTAAAAAGCCGCTCCCAAGTATCAGGAGCAAGAACAAAGAGGGATAAAGGGCGCCTCTCCTGAAAGGGAAATCAGCAGAAATCACCCTATTGTGTGTGTGTGAAGTTCCATCAAGTCACAGCCGACTTATGGTGACCCCGTAGGTTTTCAAGGCAAGAGGCTTACAGAGCATGTTTGTCATTGCCTTCCTCTGCATAGCAACCCTGGTATTCCTTGATGGTCTCCCATCCAAATACTAACCAGGGCCAACCCTGCTTATCTTCTGAGATTTGATGAAATCAGACTAGCCTGGGCCATCCAGGTCAGCCTATTACCTCTTTTGTAAGTGGAATAAGGCCTTGTGAAAAAACGTTGGTCATTTCACCTAGTTTCCCCTTCTTGCTGAAGCCCCCCCCCCCACATACTCACACACCATGTCCCACTTTGCCTCATGGTCCCCTAACTCTTACATGCAGCATTTCAAGGCAAGCAAGAGCCTGAGGGGATCCATTCCAAGAACTCCATTCACGGCTCATTAGTAGGGTTGCCAACCTCCAGGTGGTTGCAGGAGGTCTCCTGCTATTACAACTGATCTCCAGCTGATGGAGATCAGTTTGCCTGGAGAAAATGGCCACTACTCCAAACCACTGCTCTTAACCACTACACCACGCTGGCTCCGCTTTTCTAAGTATCAAGGAAAGGGAGAAAAGCGGAGTGGGGGAGAAATCAGTTTGCTCAAGTCCTGGAGAACTTTGAGGATCCTGGAAGGAATATTTTTAAAGGGCAAGGTAGGATTTTCAAATTGATCCTCCTCCCTGCAATTCCTCAGTGCCCCACTTCAGGTAACTCTAAATATGACATTTACACAACATAAAGATCAATTATTGTGCAGTTTATCCCATATGTGGGGAAAAAGAAAGTCATTTTGTTCATTCATATGGGAGAATCTAGGCATATCTGAACATCTGAAATGTAAAAACAGAGTGAAGTTCAAAAGCAAAGAAAAAAGAAAAGAAAAATACCCTTAAGCATGTAAATACTTTAGTATCTTTAGCTATGTGTCCCCTGTACAGCCACTCTATTCATACAGAAAGAGACATTTCCATAGTTGCCAACTACTTTCCATAGTGACATGAGGTCTAGTTCTCCAAAGCATAGAATTTTGCCAGACCAAAACCATTTTGGCTAATACTTTATATGGCTTAAAAGGTACCACAACTGAACTACTGTCAGGAGGAGCAATGCTTTGCAGGCAAGATGTTTCAGATGATTTTCCAGATATTAATTAGCTTCGTTGATTTACACAACAAAGCCTCTCTGCATTAAATATCAAGATGACACTTTTAGTGTGATATTGTGAGATTCATTTTCACTGATTAATCAAATAAACAGAAAGACTATTAATCAGCTTAAATTAATCATTTGAAAGCCATATGAATTAGTTTTCTGGCTGAGTGGGCAGTCTTCAGTAAGCACTGCTTTTCTTTCTCCACTGGAGGATGTGCATTGGACAGGCCCTTGTAGAGTTCTGGGGCAGGAATGGGCTTGTAAAAGGTCATGTAGTCAGATTCCTGCACTGGGATGACATCAAAAATATGCAAGCATCCTTATCAAATTAGCTGACATTTTCCAGATTAAAGTGTGTCTCGAGTAAGGATAGGCGCAGAGGAAAGAAAAAAAACAACAGTCAGAATTGCTTGAATGGCACAAAATTAGCTTAAGTGGACCAGTTCATTTAGCATTGAAGTCCCTCTCCTCTCCAAACCCCGCCATCCTCAGGCTCCACCCCAAAATCTGTAGGTATCTCCCAGCCCAAAGCTGGCAAACCTATACATCCCAATGGCTTTGTCAACAAGTCATGCCTAGGAACAAGTGTCTCAAAATGATGCACCTTCCTCTTGGGCCTTTCTTTGAATGAGTGTAAAAAATAGGAAGAAGGCATAATCAGTGGAGGAACAAGATGGAAGAAGCAGCATTCTTCAGTTCACAGGCCTAAATCAGTGGATGGGTAGCAGCCAATTGTAATGCAGTGATACAGACAATCTTGCTGTGTAAACAAGTATTGTATAAGATAAGGATCAATTTTCCAGGCAGAAATCAGGGAACACATCAGAAGGACGTGAACCTTGGATGGCACTTGGCAAAGAGAACCTAAGAACCACTGGCCATTTTGCCATAACAAGAAGCAACCAAATAATATGTCATTAATTTGGTTTCTAGATATTAGAATAGGAGCCCCATGGCGCAGAGTGGTAAGCTGCAGTACTGTAGTCAAAGCTCTGCTCACTACCTGAGTTCGATCCCGACGGAAGTTGGTTTCAGGTAGCCGGCTCAAGGTTGACTCAGCCTTCCATCCTTCCGAGGTCGGTGAAATGAGTACCCAGCTTGCTGGGGGTAAAGGGAAGATGACTTGGGAAGATACTGGCAAACCACCCTGTAAAATAAAAAGTCTGCCTAGTAAACGTCGGGATGTGATGTCACCCCGTGGGTCAGGAATGACCCGGAGCTTGCACAGGGGAACCTTTACTTTTTTTAGGTATTAGAATAGCCTTCAAAGAAATCAGCTTTCAATCTGTGCCAACGGCCATGATAATGGGCCGTTATATCCAAAAGCCTATCACCCCATCATATCTTATCCGTTACATCCAAAAGCCTATCACCCCATCATATCTTATTCATCATATCTTATTCTGCCCTCTTTACTTGGAGCCCAGATCTGTATTCTTTGCAGTTATGTTAGCCAGTCTCAATTCATGTCCAGTGGCAGAGAATTATTTTTCTCTTTGTTGACACAGATCTGAACGTCACTTTCCAGGTATCATTGTATGTCTTGGCTGCCATCATAATTTGGGCTAGATCAGTGCTTGAAGCCTAACCCATTGTAGTATGTCTTACGTGCTTGTGTCTTCAGGCTTGGGTTTTCTATTATATTTTAATCTTAATTTGTTTTTATGGTAATCTCTGTTAATTCTTGAATTTTATGTTCCTCTGATACATTTTTTTCTTTTGGTTGTAATGGCCTTTGGACATATACAATAAACTTATCTCTGGTTTCTTGATATCTTTGAGACTTTATATCTTTGAGACTTTAATAAAAGATCCTGTGTTGTCCAATAGGTATTTATTATAGGTCTGTGGATCTGGGCTGCAGATCCTAAACTCTGGCACAGATTTGGGCAAGTCACAGTGCTTGACTCAGTTCCTCATTTATAAAAGTAGAATATTAATGTTGATCTAATTCACAAAAGTTGTCAACAAAGTGAACACAGTGATTATTATAAACTACTTTGCACACTTAAAAATGTTTTCAAAAGATAATTAATAACACAAAGCAATCTTCAAATAGAACTAATCCTTACAAGTCATTGGGACTACTTACTTTGAAGTAAGTAGCTTTTGGGTTCAGGTCTTAGTCTGTGGGGTATTGCCTGGCACCTGCCCCAAATAAATCACTTGGAAACATGACATTGTTACAGCAAAAATAAAGCTAGTTAAAGTTTAATTTTTCCATTATGGCAATATTACGTCACTAGTGACAATTGTAAACATACTATTCCTGAACAAAAAAAACCCCACATAATGGCAATATACTTCTGAAAGATAATTTAATTTATTGTTAATGGTTTGAATCTTTCCTGGGGGTCAAAAGCATCTTTTACATCAATTTGCAAAAGCAAATTAATGTTTTGAAGAAAATGTTAAAGTCAAGTTGTTTGGGAGTACATTAAATTATATGTTAGTTAATGGTGTTAGAGAGATGGTTTAAAAATAAATTGCCCATAATACCTTTTAATAAAAGAGCTAAATGAATTTTTGTTCTTTGCTAAAAGCAGATGCCTCTTTGGCACTGTTTTGAATCCCATTTGCCATGTATATTTTGATTAATGCTATGCTGGATAATCTGCACTCCATGGTCTAGGTTCAGTAACCTCACTGTAAAATAATGAGCTTTCAGGAATAAAAAAATATATGCACAATAAAGCCACACACTCTGAGCAGCATTGCACTTATTTAAACACAATGAAAAAAAATTATGCTTTCACTCCTTACATTTGCTCAAAGCGGAAGCTTCCATTCTCCATTTTTATTTAGTCATCAGTCTGTGCTCTAAAACTGGATTCCCAATCAAACTTTTGCATATGTTTTTGCAAGAAAAAAATACATTTTCTGCCTTGGTTTGGCTGCTAGAGAACTCCAAGAAAGTGCTAGTCTTGTGGGAATGTAAAACAGCTAGCATGCAGCTGGAAGAAGCAAGTTCACTTAAGTAACATCTTCAGAAAAGGACCAGCTCTCATATTTAATAAAATATGTAACACGATTTATCCGAGCTTGTCATAAGAGATGAATTTCAGCCAAATGCAAGGTAATAAATAATAATACGCTCTGTATATCGTTGACTTATCACCCTTGGCATTTTAAAGCAAAATTCTTTTGAAGAATTCATTTTATACGTCATAAACTTTCCTATTGTGTTTCCTGTTTTGACTATCTTTGTCTTTGGATTTTTTGAAAGAAGTGGTTACAGAAAAAGTAAATGAGGCTATATTGTCAAGAATACTTATGTAGGGTTTTATTCCCATGATGATCTTGGAATATGGAAGTTTGCAAGGACAGGAAGGTTCATTTCATGAAATTGGATCCTAGAATAAAAGAGAGGAAGGGAATGTGCAGGGTATTTTACAATGCTTATAGAAAAGCCATTTCCACATAGGATTGATGTTTGCTTTCATGACACATAAATGCTGTTTGAGGTACAGGGAAATTTATTTCTTTTAATCAGTCTGGATGTGAAATGTAAAATTCAAACAAATTCATTGATGCTGTTATTGTACTGAAAGCATTTTTAAAACACAGCTGAAAATCCCCAGTACACCATGACTTCCTTATTATGTTTTCCCTAAAGAAGTAATTTTCTATTTGCAACAGCCAAGTGTTAGTCTACAATCTATAAAGGTCAGGATGTGAGTCTCCATGGATATTTAGTGGGATTTAATTGAAACAACAATCGAGTACTAAACATTGTGGACTTTTACTGAACCTTGGAAACAAAAGTCGTTCTTGATTATTTGTACAACACGATCTATTAGGATTTTTTTAGGACCACTACACCCCATATGAGAAATGGCACAAAGTGAGTGCTCCAGTGATTTGCAGTTCTGCTCTATGTGTGTGTGAGCATGTGTGCTGCACAAGCTCGCATGCATGCATGCAAATTTACTTCTGGGCAACATGTGAGGGAGAAATTCCACCCCTCTCATATCTGAGGGTATAGCAGAGAATTTTTGTTATGGCACTTTTTTCCCTCATGAGGTCATGGATTCAACCCACCTGTGTCAGGGTCAGCTGTGAGTTATATGTTTAGGGAGGAGTCCATGCCGTATGCATATTGTTATGATATATATGCAGCCATCACAGAATTATAGCAAAATTGACAGCTTTTCAAGCATTGGTTTTTCAGTGGGATCTAGGGTTACCAACCTCCAAGTACTAGCTGGAGATCTCCTGCTATTACAACTGATCTCCAGCCAATAGAGATCAGTTCACCTGGAGAAAATGACCGCTTTGGCAATTGGACTCTATGGCCCTGAAGTCCCTCCCATCCCCAAACCCCACCCTCCTCAGGCTCTACCCCAAAAACCTCCCGCCTGTGGTGAAGAAGGACCTGACAACCCTAGTGGGATCTCCTTTCACATCCTTTCACATTCTGAGTCCTCACTCATGCAGGAGACTGGGAATGGTGATGCAGAAACAGAGACCTGAGGTGGTAGAATGGACTGCACCACTTCAGGCTGAAAGTGGTGGATTCCAGCATCACGTCTTCCTTTGCATAACCTTATTGTTGTTGTTGTTGTTTAGTGGCAAAATTTATATCCTGCCTTTCTGCCCTTACAAGGGCTGCCATGGCGACTAAGAATTAAAAAGAGAGCCAGCGTGGTGTACCAGTTAAGAGTGGTGGTTTGGAGCGGTGGCCTCTGATCTGAAGAACCGGGTTTGATTCCCCACTCCTTCACATGAGCGGCAGACACTAATCCGATGAACTGGATTTGTTTCCTCACTCCTACACATGTAACCAGCTGGGTGACCTTGGGCTAGTTACAGCTCTTAGAGCTCTCTCAGCCCCACCTACCTCACAGGGTGTCTGTTGTGGGGAGGGGGAGGGAAGGTGATTGTAAGTCAGTTTGATTCTTCCTTAAGTGGTAGAGAAAGTCGGCATATAAAAACCAACTCTTCTTCTTCTTCTTCTTTTTCTTTTTCTTCTTCTTCTTCTAAAAGATGCATGAGCAAAATACATTGTAAAAGCATTATAATCAAATATACATTATAAAACCATTATAATAAAACATATACAACAAATATCATTAAAACAACTTTAAAGCAAGTGTAAATAGAGATAAAATACATACAATAATGTTAAAATACACACAAAACATAAAAACATTGGTTATGAAAGCGGGATCATTGAGGGAATGCCAAATGAAACAAAAACAAAAAGTCCTACCCGATGGTGAAATACAGCAACAGAAAAAGACAGATGTCTCTCCTTGGGGAGAGAGTTCTGGAACTTTGGTGACATGACCGAGACAGCCCTCTCCTGGGTTGCCACTCGCTTAATCTCAGAAGACAGAATGCTCTCAAAGCAGGGCCTCTGAAGATGACCCTAAAAGTCAGGTGGATTCACAAGGGATTAGGCGGTCCTTCAGGTATGTTGGTCCCAAACAACATAGGACTTTGAAGGTCAAGACCAGCACTTTGAATTGTGCCTGGAAACAAATTAGAAGCCAGTGTAGGTGGGCCAGGACTGGAGTGATATGGTCCCACTCCAGTCAATATCCCTCCTGCAGCATTCTGTACCAACTGAAGTTTCCAAAAACTTTTCAAGGGCAGCCCCATGTACAGTGCATTGCAGTAATCTAATTTAGATGTAACCATGCCATGTATCACAGTGACCAGATCTTTTCTGTCCAGGAAAGGCCACAGCTGGCTAAGCAGTCGAAGCTGGTAAAAGGCACTCTTGGCTACAGCTGCCACCTGCTTATCCATCAGTAGACCTGGGTCCAAGAGCACCCCCAAACTATGGAACTAGGGCTGTTGGAAAAAAAATTCGGTATAGTTCGGATTTGGCCGAATTCAGCCCATCTGGATTTGGGATGTGCTGAAGTCCGAACTCCCCCGCTTCGGGTCCGTGCAATTCGGCGCGAATTCAAAGTTCGGGGAAAAAATTCGGCCGAATAAAGCCATTAAAAAATACAACCGCGCCTTTCCGCAGCTCCGGGGGGGGGGCATTTTTGGGGATAGAGGTCCCAAACTTTCAGCGGAGCTTCAAAGGACCCTTCTTGCCAGACTCCCCAAGTTTTGTAAAGATTGGGTCGGGGGGGCTGAGATATGGGCCCCGAAAGGGGTCCCCCCCCACTCTTAATGTGCATCTCTGAGCAGAGCTTGCCGCCCATGCACAAAGCTCCCAGCCCCGACAAACAGCTGAGCTGCGGGGAGCAAGGGCGGGGCAGGTGTGAAGAAGTTTGCAAAGCAACACAACTGCAAAGCAACACAACTGCAAAGCAACACAAGCATGCAAAGCAACACGTTTGCAACCATGCAAAGCAACACCTGACACCTGGGAGTTTGCAAACCATGGAAAGGGACAGAGGCAGCTAGCTGTGCATAATGAGCAGGAGGGGTGGAATTTCCCCTTTTGCATCTGACTCCAGTCGGGACCAGGCAAATGCATTCTTTAAGTCACCATTTGGAAACCGGTTTTGAGCAAGCATCAAAATAGAGACTCGAGGGGGCACACACACCCCAGGCAGAAGGGGCGAAAGCCCCCTTTGGCTTCCCCCCCACCCACAGAAACTGCTCTCTCCTCACACACACACAGACTCTGCTTCCCCCCACACACACACACACAGGAGAAAAAATATAGATTAAAGCCCCCAAAGGGGTCTTACTGTGGCTGTCTTCTGTTCCATCAGGAGGGACTGGAAGGACTGGGTAATCCAATACAATTCTATTTAAGCACGGGAGGTTTTGCTTTGGATTTGCCGCTCTGGAGATGCATACAGGATCGGGTGATCCATTCATCCCAATAGGGAAAAGAGGAAAGCCCATATCTGGGGACCCCCTGACCCAATGTTTACAAAACTTGGGGGGTCTCTTTAGAAGGCTCATCTGAAGCTATGCTGAATGTTTGGGGGTTGCACCCCAAAAAATGCACCCCCTGCAGCCACGGAAAGAGAAAAGGGGGAGCCCATATTTCTGCCCCCACTGAACCCATCTTTACAAAACTTGGGGGGTCTCTTAAGAAGGCTTGTCTGAAGTTATGCTGAAAGTTTGGGGGCTGCACCCCCAAAAAAGCGCCCCCTGCAGCCACAGAAATGGAAAAGGGGAGGGAAAAGGGGTGGAGCCCATATCTCGGGACCCCCTGACCCAATGTTTACAAAACTTGGGGGGTCTCTTTAGAAGGCTCGTCTGAAGCTATGCTGAATGTTTGGGGGTTGCACCCCAAAAAATGGGCCCCCTGCAGCCACGGAAAGAGAAAAGGGGGGACCCATATTTCTGCCCCCACTGAACCCATCTTTACAAAACTTGGGGGGTCTCTTAAGAAGGCTTGTCTGAAGTTATGCTGAAAGGTTGGGGGCTGCACCCCCAAAAGAGCGCCCCCTGCAGCCACGGAAATGGAAAAGGGGGAGGGAAAAGGGGTGGAGCCCATATCTCGGGACCCCCTGACCCAATGTTTACAAAACATGGGGGTCTCTTAAGAAGGCTTGTCTGAAGCTCTGCTGAAAGTTTGGGGTCTCTACCCCCAAAAATGCGCCCCCTGCAGCCACAGAAAGGAGCGAATGTGCACACACACCCCACGAGGATTTCTCTCTCTTTCTCTCCCCGGCCGGGCCGCGCAGCAGCTGATTCCTCCAGTACTCAATCCTGACTGATTGGCCAGAAGAAGACCTAGCTTGGCCACCGATTGGCCAGGGGAGAATGCTGCTTACTGACGGTTATGCTGCTGCACCCCGAATTTGTCGAATTTATTCGTGAACTCCCAAACTCGCTGAATTCGGCTCCCCCGTTTTCCCGCCATTGTTGAGTTCGGTTCGTCCCGAACTAAAAACCGCTGAATCAGGGGAAATTCGGCTGTTTTTCAGTTCGGGCCGAACCGAATCGACAGCCCTATATGAACCATTTCCTTCAAGGGGCGTGCAACCCCATCCATGCTGGTTTTCTTGGTGAAGGGACATTTTAATACAGGGACATTTCACACACCCCCCACTCTGCCTAATCTACCTCTCAGGGTTTTTGGGAGGATAACATGGAGGAGAGGATAACAAGGTAACCTGCTTTAGGTCACCACAGTGGAGGAAGGGGGGATACAAAGGAAGTGAATAAATAATTTTTTAAAAGGTGTGAACCACTTCTCAGAGGAAATGAATCTCCCAGGGATACTCCTTCTTTGAATCTAAGATCTTTTGAAACACCAATCAGAGGTGTTTTACATATAACTTCATCACCCTCAGATGAATTCTTGAAAGGGCTAATTCCAGTATTTATAGGTACAGTGCCAGGCATCATCCCTTAAATTCCAGATAATGTATAATATTATTCTTATATTGTGGAACTAGCATCAGTCCATTTCAACAGAAATTTAGACATATGCTGCAAGCTCTCTTGAAATATACAAATCCCTGACCACCCCAGGCTAGTAGGTGCATATCCTTCCATCATAACCATTAATTGATAGTCCATTCCTTCCTGATGTCATGCTTGTCTTTATTAGTTAGTTCAATTCATTCCTTTTACTTTCTGAGCGGCACATCTGCCACAAGTTAGCACCAGCTGATACCTTTGGACCCCGAGTTAGTTAAGAAATTCATATGACATGTTTTCCATCAAACGATTATAACATTCTTCCATAACTGCTTTGCCACAAGTTCAGATAAGTGCAATCTGTCGTTTCTCTGTGCCTGATCCCCTTGTTGCCCAGCCCAGTGCCTGCCCATTTATTTAAGTATTTTTCTGTCCCTTACTGTGCTGAATACAAATAAATCTCAATCCAGAAAAAAAAGAGAATCATGTTTAAGTATAATTGAAATCAGAGAGATTGTAATTATGGCTAACTTGTCCCATTAATTTAAATTATACTCAAGTGTGACTATCTTTAGATTAGGGCCATAGTCTCTTTATGCTCTGTCAAACATGCTCATGCAACTACTACCCCAAGGTCCTGGACCTCAGGAGATGCTATTTGGTGGGGAATTCTCCTGAGATGCCAGAAGTGGTTCTACTTCTTCCATTCCCAAGTCCCTTACCACAAACTAGTGATGGGAGAATTGCCCTCAGCTCAGTTTGGAACTGGTTCCAAATTTTGAGCCTCATCAGCGGTTGACTGAAAAATGCTTGATGCAAATGCATTTAATCTGAGGTTCTTGAGAGGACTGATTTTTGTTTTTGTTTTGCTTTTGCAAAAATGGTAAAACAAAATAAAAGCTAAGGAGAAAAAGAGATGGTGGTGGAGATGATGATTGTGATTCCTTTAGCTTACTGGTTTGGAAGCTTCCTGGAAGCAAACTCCAAGACCACACAGCTTGTTTCCTCTGATGCACATCTCTGGACTTGTCTATGGGCTCTTTCACACATACCAAATAATGCACTTTCAGTCCACTTTCAATGCACTTTAATGATCGTTTGCAAGTGGATTTTGCCATTTTACTCAGCAAAATCCAGCTGCAAAGTGCATTGAAAGTGGATTGAAAGTGCATTATTCAGCATGTGTGAAAGCAGCCTACCTTTCTCTGGAATGTTTGCTTGTAACTACAATTCGTTAGCACTGCAGGACTTAAAGAGATTTAAGTTGAAAGTACAATCGTAGGGTTGCCAACACCTGTTTGGAAAAGTCCTAGAGATTTAGGGGTGGTGCTTGAGCAGAATGGAATTTGGGGTGGGGTAGGGGATTCAGCAGGGATATGGTGCCATAGGCCCTGACCTGGATGGCCCAGGTTAGCCTGATCTTGTCAGATCTCAGAAACTAAGCAGGGTCAACCCTGGTTAGTACTTAGATAGGAGACCACCAAGGAATACTAGGGTCGTTATGGAGAGGAAGGCCATGGCAAACCGCCTGTGTTATTATCTTGCCTTGAAAACCCTACTGGGTTGCCATAAGTTGGCTGCAACTTGATGCACTTTTCACACACACACACATGGTGCCATAGAGTCTGTCCTATGAAGCTGCAGTAATCTCCAGGTGCATTGATGTCTCTGGTCTGGAAATCTGTTATAATAAAAGGAGAACTCCAGGTCACACCTTGAAGATGGTAACACAATCTGTGCAGGGGCGTAGACTTTCCAGTTTCCCAGGGGGGGGCTGGGGCTGGGCCAGAGGCATTGCTATGACATCATAGGGTGGAGCCAGTGACATCACAGGGAGGGGCCGCTGTTGCCACTATCTATGGAGACAGGGCTATGGGAAATTTAGGGAGGGGCTCCCCAGAAATTTAGGAGGGCGTCAACAAATGATCTTCAGACAGCTGAAATGTAACTTTAACATTTAATTAACAATGCAAACAGTTTATTTACATTTGTAATATTACAGTAAAATCAAATATTCTCCTAATCCCCTATTACTCCTAATGGAAATCATTCCCACATCTTATCCAAGAAGAGGTGCTTCTTCTCATAGAATCGGGAATATGGATCCAACCCACTGGTTTCTGACTAACTTATTGAGCTGTTTCAAAAGTTGTAAGAGGTACTTAAAACTTCAGAAAAGCCTCTGGTCAGTGCATACAAGTTAATAATTTGATTTAATGCATATTTGATTTTGAAGTTCCCAACCTGAGAAGTCTTGCCTTCTCAGGGAACAAGCAATCTATTTGGCTCATAGGGACATCATATCATAGCTCTCTGAGACGATCAAAAGAATTCTAGCATCTGTACAGATTGCTTTTATTTCCATATATCTATTGATTTCTTGCAGGAGAACCTCACAGTCGTTTGCACTTTGTAAAGTGAGTATATATGCAACTTCCCCCAATCCCATAATTGCCTCACATTTCCCACACACTCAAAGGAGTGATGGTTTGAAGCTCAAGTTCATTTTCACATGACCCATAAATTCTCCTTCCTTTTTGGCTTGAGAAAGTAGCTATGAATGGAACACAGCTGACTTAATGCAGATTAGGAAAAAGTGAATGACTAAGCTCTTATTATTCGTTCATCTGGAGATGGTGTTGAAGTAATGTAGTGAAGGAGCAGACCAAGTCTCTCTGTTTCACCATTCAGAGATTCATGCTGAAGTTCCACAATTCTATTTCAGTGCCTCCATTGACAGACTGAACCAGGGTATAGTTAATGAACCCTCAAAAGATACAATTTTTTGACTAAATAAAATATACCAGCTGAGCTGATGTCATGGCATTTTTTGCAATGATTTTAACCTTGAAACAAGGTTAACAAATGAAGAATTATACCTAGATTTTTTCAACCTGAAACCCAAATATTATCTTCCCATTTTATGCATTTACCAAAATCTGTTGACAGAGTGGCAGTAGATTCTGTGTGATATTCTAAAGAGTTTTTGGAAAGGAGCTGGCCCCCCTTTTACACTGTCATCATAGATAACACAAGTAAATGTCAAAGACTTAGACTTGGATCCAGCGATATGCAAGTGGAAATCATTGTCACCACAGAACCTTTATTAGGCATTTGTTACAGACACTTAACAATCTGAAATACCACACAGCCAGATCACACAAATATACACATCAGAAAGCACACTAATAAATTATCATAAACATAAATAAAATAGATACAATTATTCATGATCATTCACAGCCAACCCACTGATCCTCATAGCGACTAGGAGATACATAGCAACTTGATTGGTAATGTAAGGATTCAAGTCAGATGAAAGGTATAAAACCAACCACTCATCTAGGTAACATTGACATTTGTGTAACAGGGGACTAATTATGGAATTCCTCAGCTCAGTATAAAAGCTACAATATAACAAAACGTGAGGTAAAAATTCAAGAACCCCAGCCCTACACAGATATTATAGCTCCTGATTAAAACTTCTCGAAAATCTACCATAAAGGATTGCTGAAGGCAGAATGTTGAACATGGTGTTCTTCAAGCTCTGTAGACTTGTGGACATTTAAGATGGAATAAATAAGGAGCATAGGGATGCCAGCCTCCAGATGGGACTTGGGGATCCCCTGGAATTACAGCTCATCTCCAGACTGCAGAGATCAGTTCTCCTGGAGAGAATGGATGCTTTGGAAGGTGGACTGTATGGAATTATACCTGGTTGAAGTCCCTTCCCTCCCAAAACTCTGCGCTTTCTAGGCTCCAACCCCAAATCTCCAGGAATTTCCCAACTAGGAACTGTCAACCCTATTTTATAATGAAATATGTGTTTTAACTTGTTGTGAACCGGACTCTATGGCATTTTACCCCAATGAGGTCCCTGTCCTCCCTAGGCTCCATCCCCAAATCTTCAAGAGTTTCCCAACCTGGACCTGGCAACCCTAAGGGAGCAGGAGCCCCATAAGCAGGCACTATAACATTTGCAATAGGGTAACATGTTCTATTTGCTAGTAAGTGCAACACTTGTCTCTCAATATCCAGCAGTCTCTGACTCAGCAATCTATAGGCCTGTTGTTTCCCTAACATAAAGAGTCAGTCAAATGGAATGCTAATTGAATTAATTTTCTGCAGAACCATTTGCACATAGCTGGGATGATTGAAATTCTGGCTGTACCTCCATTTTTTTAATCCAAAGTCTGTTATCTAGGCTCTAGGTTCCAAAATGCCCAGTCCTGTTTCCAAAGACATAGTTGCGTACCTAGGGTTGCCAGCTCTGTGTTGGGAAAAACCTGGAGATTTTGGGGGCAAAGCCGGAAGTGGGTGGGGTTTCGGGATGGCAGGGGCTTCAATGCCATAGAGTCCAATTGCCAAAGTGGCAATGTTTTCCAGGTGAACTGATCTCTATCGGCTAGAAATCAGTTGTAACAGCAGGAGATCTCCAGCTAGTACCTGACAAGGAAGGGCATATTGGAGGTGGTGTTGCTATGTACGTCAAGGAGAGTATAGTGTCTAACAAATAGGGCTGCCAGGTCCCTCTTTGCCACTGTTGGGAGGTTTTTTGGGGTGGAGCCCGAGGAGGGCCGGGTTCAGGGAGGGGAGGGACTTCAATACCATAGAGTCCAATTGCCAAAGCGGCCATTTTCTCCAGGTGAACTGATCTCTATTGGCTGGAGATCAGTTGTAACAGCAGGAGATCTCCAGCTAGTACCTGGAGGGTGGCAAACCTATGCATATCCACACAGTTTGGGACACCCAGAATATGACTCAGAAAGGAAGCTTGGACCAGAAAGGACTGACTAAATGCACTGGCCCAAACGGGAAAGCCATACAATAGCTGGGTAACAGATTTATCCTTAAATACACAAATGGCCACAGGGACCACCATGACCGTAAAAGAAAATACCTCAGTAGACATACTGTGCAAGTTGAAACATGAACAAACTTGGCACAGTTCGACTTGCACAAGATGTTGACCAACGCATAGTGGTCTTCTCCCTATACATTACAATGTCCAGAAACTGGTTACACAAGATCTTGCACAAGCAGAAATGCAAGTGGGAAGGCAATAAAGCTGACTTAGTGCAAGTGGCTACTGTAGCCTTTACATGCATTTATACTTGCAAAAGAGCTCTAGCACAAGTGGAAATGTTGCACCAAGTTCAAGTCCTTAGACTTCATGGGGGGAAATGCTATTTGTCTGAGAAACGGGCTCTGTTAACTAATGAGTACATTTTATATCCAGGAAATGGAGCATACCTGTCTGAGATAAGTGTGGACAAACCTGATAAACATACTGTCAACACTGGGAGAAAAATAGGACTAATGACCCTCCATGCTAAGAGGTCATAATGCCTCAAAATATAGAACATAATCAGGAATACAAGTGGTTACTGTTTAATAGGCACCCATTTCCACCTTCATGAGTGGTCAAAAATTCAGAGAGTTTAAGATATTATTTCAAAATGAAATCTCTAAGGATTTGTTTTCCTCCACCTCAGGGCCTTTCCTGGCACAAGAACTACTGAAGCGCTCCACCAGCCACCTAACATTGCCCCCAAATTGGTTTTATTAGTTCTTTGTATCTTGGAGTTTGCTGTATAGATAAAGTTGTAGGAATCTGTACAACAGCTATCCATTATCTAGGCGCTGGGAGTAATTTGAGCATGCATTACATGACTACGGGTACATTACATGATTGCAGAACATGTGCAAGCCCAAAACTGGATTTTTTGGGGGGTGAGTTTATGTGTACAGAAGATGTAAAATACTCAGTTACCTTTTTCAGGCAAGATGATGACCATGCATAATGGACTTTCCTCTTGTGTGGAGCACGAGTGCCAGAAACATAACACCTGAAAAAGTGAGAGTGAAGAATCAGGAGAACACAATCTGAGTAAAGACTGGCAAAACCACAATTGCTGAGGATTGTTGACAAGATGCCCTACTCACAGGACAAACCTTCCAAATACTACCTTTTCTGCTCATTGCATTACCTTTGATAGGATTCCTTTCCTGATCTTCTGTCTCTACCTCCTCCTTTTCCCAGGAGTTCCCTCATAAATTGTCATATACTAAGCTACTAAGTTCAGTTCCATGCTGTGATACTGCAATTCTATCCTATCATCCAGTGTTGGAGGGGGACAGGGGGGACTGGGACTACATTTGATTTCTGTATATACATTTTCTTCTTCCAGAATTGCAGGCACTTTTTTCATGAAATGCTGAATTTGTGCAATTGCACAAATGATAGATCTTGCCAGATTTGCCAAAAGGAAGGGGTGGCTTGAGATGAGATTGTGAAATAGCTGTGTTCTGGGCATAGTCAGTTTCTTTTTTGCTAAAAAATAAACAAAGTTAATTAATTTTGTGTATGGGTGCAATGAGCAGAATCACATACAACAACTTTGCAATAATGAAGAACAAAAGGTTGGTCAGGATAATGGCCAGGTGAGCTATCTTGGTGTAGTGGTTAAAGTATTAAACCAGAATCTGGCAAGTTCAAGCCTCCATCAGATCACGAAGCTCCTTGGCTAGGGTTGCCAACCTCCAGGTACTAGCTGGAGATCTCCTGCTATTACAACTGATCTCCAGCTGATAGAGATCAGTTCACCTGGATAAAATGGCCTCTTTGGCAATTGGACTCTATGACATTGAAGTCCCTTCCCTCCCCAAACTTCTTCCTTTTCAGGCTCCGCCCCAAAAGCCTCCCGCCGGTGGTGAAGAGGGTCCTGGCAATCCTATCCTTGGCTGACCTTGGGCCAGTCACTCTCAGCCTAACCCACCACATGGGGTTGAGAAGGTACAATGAAGGGGGGAGGAACAATCTATGCAACCCTGAGTTCTTTGGAAGAAGGGTAAAATTAAAATATATTAAATAAATAAATAAAATTCCAGAGCAAGTGTAATTGTGATGACCCAGGAGGTTCCGCAAGGCCCAGGCAGCATCAGGATACTCCAGGCAGCCTGGCCGAAAGAGAGGACAACCTGACTGCTGGGGACAGAGAGATGCTATGGAGGGGAGAGCAGGCCCTTCCTCGGGAAGCCACACATTTAAAGAAAAGCAGTAAGCCAAGGGGAGGGAGGAGGCTGGAGACTCCTGTGTTTTGGAAGCAGGGCCAGGTATGGAGGATGAGGACATGACTAAGAGCCACGTTTCAGAGAAGTGGATGTGGCAGTGGTGGGCAAGGCTCTAGGATGCTCCAGGGAACCTGGCAGCCACCAGCAGAAGTGCTGGGAGTGACAGAGGGACAGCCAGGTGGAAGGGGGCAACCTCACAGAAAGGCCTTGGCAGTTAGGCACCTGCTTAAAGGCCAGCTCCTAGGCAACTTTGACAATAATAAAAGTTATTTGTAATAATTTTGCCCATATAAAGCCATAAAATGGAACAGAATGGTGACAAATCCTGGGTCATTTCACACCTCATGGGACTATCAACAACAGGTGATAATCTGACCAGCCATAGTGTGCACATTTTTATACCTCTAAATGTTCTCAGCTAACCTATTGATGTGTTCCAAGGCCATAGCTGAATTCCAAAGGACAATCCCATTATATGCCCAAAGAAGCTGGGGAATGCCTACTGGGATTTTAAAAAAATTCTTTGGACAACAGATGTTCATGCCTCAGGTCAAACTGCTTTTTAAACTGAAGGGGTAGCAGTTTGCGATATGGCATGGAAGTCCTGTTATTCAAAGACAAAAGTCAAGAACCCCACTGATCTTTACAGTCTTCAAATCCCAATCAATGAGTCTATTATGTAATAAATGTGTGTCCAGATGCATCCTCTCAAATTAGTTATTCTATTATGAAAATGTTCTTTTTCCTTTCATCCCACAACTCAACAGCAACATTTCATGGCCTGAAAAATATGTTTTCCTTCATCATGTTGCTATTAGTGCTATGTGCAATGTGGTTGTAGGAGTATTGCAGGCACCTGTGAGATAGCATATGTGGCACCAAAATAGATTACATTTCCTCTAATTCCCCCAAATGCTTGTAGCTTTTTGTGAACTTTTATTCCTTTCCTTTGACCAAAATATATATAATTTAAGTCCATAGAAAGTGTATACTAGCAATGACAAGTTTACATTACAACAATGCAAAGGTGTTATTTGGGACATTAGTTGTTTTAAGTTTCAGTAATGCATGCACAACATGAAATAAAAATTGCTAAAGCTTTTAAATTTAATTTCTAACAAGGCTGCCCCACCAAACCATTCCACGGACAACAGCAATATTAGAAGGGCACAGTACAAACCAAAAATAAAATAAAATAGAAAATGTTCCTTTAGTTCCAACTCTGGTTAGACTTTGCAAATC